>NW_007251062.1:2567-69312 GCF_000164805.1 Carlito syrichta
CCTAATCATGGGACTTGGCAGAGGTCCCGGGCGCCATCTTGGCTCAGGCCGCGCTCTCCACAATAAAGGTCCACAGGGGTACCAGCTATTGATTCAGATAGCACCCGTGGTTGTTGCAGTGTCAGTTCAGCGGGTTGGCTGGGGTAGCAGCCTGGTGCAGCTCCTCAGCTCTTTCCCACACTCCTCCTTCAGCATGTCCTTCCCATTGGGCAGGAGCATATTTAGCTCCATGAGGAAGAGCCGGCTCTGGCTTCTCCTGCAAGTCATTCCCATCATCAAAGATGGAGCTGAGAGGTTCCGAGAGAGGCCTATCATCCCAGTTGGTCGTCTCTATTTCCTATCCTCTTTTCTTCCCAACCACTTGCCCTGTGGACTTCAGGTTCCAGCACCAGATACTGAAGTAACAGCCTCACATCGATTGCTTAAAGTGTCTCAGTCTGCTTAGGCTGCTAAACAAGTACCATAGATTGGGTGACTTGAGTCACAGTCACTTGTTTACAGTTCTGGAGGTTGGAACATCTCAAATCAGGATGTCGACACAGTCGGGTTCTGATAAGGGCTCCTTTCCTTCCTTGCAGAGGTGGCCTTCTTGCTTTATCATCACATGGTCAAAAAAGAGAGTTCTGGTCTCTTCATTTATTTATAAAGACACTGCTCCCATGATGAAGGTTCACCCCCATGACCTGTTCCAAATCGAGTTACTTGTCAAAGGCCCTGCCGCCAAATGCCATCACACTGGTGACCTGGGGTTCAACATATGAATTTTGCGGGATGTAGACATTCAGTCCATAGCAACCAGTTCCCACTTCTAGTGAATCTACTTTTCTGACCCAAACCCTGAAAGTCATGTACTGAAATTGTCTTCTTCATGACTTTTCCTATGTGCTATTTTCTTTGTTCTTTCTCCCATCTCTACCTCTCAAAATCGTCTCTAAACTTTCAGGAACAGTTCATACCCCATCCTTTTCATGAAAGCCTTCCCTGATATTTACGGTAAGAATTTACCACTTTCTCCTGCAGTCTCCCTAAGCACTTCTGTTGTATCTATCTTCGAGCACTTAATTCATCCCGCCCTGTGAGGCAGTTCTGTATATCTCTGTCTCCCCTTATAAATTCCTTGAGGGTAGAAATGATGTCTCACTCATCTTTGTATCCCCAAAAGCAACTATCACCATGCCTGATGCAGAACTGGAGTTCAATAAATGTCTGTTGACTTGAAGTCTGGTTCAGTTTGCTTTATCCTCTGGCACTGCTTAGGTTGTCACCATGACTGTATCTAAAAGACAACTTTATCCTTCTGGGCTCTCTGCTCTTGTTTTATCTATTTTTATGATGTGTTTATACATAGTCCCCATTTTATGCCAGAAGCCGAGCACTTTGGTGATACATTTTCAGTCAGGTGAAATGTTTGGTATTTTTTTCAAGTGGAAAGGCCCTCACCAGATGTGTTAAGAGTTTTCTTTTGAAACCTTATCATGAAAATAAATGAGGCAAATAACTGCATCCAATAAGGTGTAGCATAGTTAATGTATCAAAGTACCCAGCACACAGCAACTAGCAGAAAACATTGGTTGAAAGACTGAGGAAATAAATTGATGGATTTACTAATCACTGTTTTTTTTCATCCATCGCCCGGGCTGGAGTGTAGTGGCACACTCCCACCACTCCAGCATCGACCTGCTGGGCTCCGGTGAGCCTTCTGGAGTAGCCGGAACTATAGGCACGCACTACCACACCCAGCTAATTTTTTGATTTATTGTAGAGACAGAGAAAGTCTCGCCTAGTTGCTTGGGTTGGTCTCGTACCCATGGCCTCAAGCAATTTGCTCGCCTCGGCCTTCCAAAGTGCTGGAATTACAGGCTGAGCCACCGAGCCTGGCGTGGATTTACTAACTAATGAAAGCCTAACCAAAAGACAAAACCATCCAGCATATATATAGTACTGCTATTTTTAATGACATGATTTGAGAATCTTCCAAAGAAACATTGGTAACTGCCTACCTTTATGTAGTCATACCAACAGGCAGGGTATTTCTCTCCTTCGAATTGTAGTAGCTCATCATCCTTGTATAGAGTTCATTATAAGCTATAGTTTATAATGAACTTCAATGTATGGTTTATACCAAGTAGGTTATACGTATATTTCAAAAAAATAGAGTGAGAACCAGAGAACAACTAATGGAATGTTGTGCCTAGGAAACTATTGTCAGGATAGATCTTTATCTATTTTATTTTTGTCTGATATCTATGAAAAAGAGGTCAACCAGGTGATGTGGCGACCAAAGTGAGATCCAAACTTTACCTACAAATGACCATTTGTATACCTCACCCTGAATTGTACCCCACATCTTTAAAATAAAAATTTTTTAAATGACAAAAACTAAAAAAAAAAAAAAGAAAAGAAAAGAAAGAAAAACAGGTCAATGAAATATTTTAAGTATTTTTCTTATACTGTAATTATATAAGGAAGTTATTTTTAAAAGTTTCAGCTCCTGTTTATGAGCTTTTAGAAGAAATTGCTATGTATTTTACTAGAAAATGGGTACAGTTTTGTCTTGGAAGTTTTATGTTTCAAAACATTTTCCCTTCAGAGGAAGTTATATTTATAAGTCTTAAAGAACCAAGTAAAAAATCTAATATAAAATAAGAATAGTTACCCGTCTAAATAAATCATCAAGATAAAACTTCTTTAGAGGAAAGTCACCTCTTTGTGAAAAAAAAGAAAGAGAAACGACTCCATAAAAAACAACTTTAAATAAAATGATTTTATTGTAAATAAATTAAAGAGAATAGTAGTTTAGCTTAAAAGAAAAGTTTCCTGGCTCAATTTGTGTCCACAACCTATGATATTACCTTTAACAATGCCCTTGGCTGCACTTTATGGTTCTCAAATTTATCCTGCTAAGTAGTTATCTTGACCAAATTGCTTTGACAACCAAAAGACTGCGGCATTTCTGTTGTCTCATTATCTAACAATTTATCCAACCAGTCAAAACTCAAGAGCGTCAGCAAAGGTTTTTAAGCCCTTCATTCAATATAACTTCAAGCGTTAATAAAACACGGACTCTGGTTTGCAGTTTAGGTTTAGGGAACAGATACGCCCACATTAGTAGCACACTTGTCGCAGATGCTGTAATTGAACATCTCCACAGACACCAAGAGGTTAGAAAAGATAAGAAAGAAAGAGTGATGTTTGCGTCATGTCTTGAATTATAATCGGTGTTCATTAGGCCAAAAAAGGGTTCAGGAGAGGAAAATGGCCTTTCACACAAAGGGAGAAGACAGAACAAAGCATGAGGTGTAGAAGGCATTGATGCAATCATGGAAATATCAGATGTGGCCAAGTCTTGTCGGGAAGGATGAAGAAAATATGAGATGCATTATAACCTGAATTGTGTCCCCCAAAATTCATAAGTTGAAAGTTCTAACTTCCAGGACCTTAAATGTGAGTGTATCTGGAGACTAGGGTTTTAAAGAGGTGACTAAGGTAAAATGAGGCTTTTTGGGTGAACCCTAATCTAATGACTGGCACCTTATAAGAAGAGGAGATCTGGACACATACCAGGGAAGTATGTGCATGGAGGAAAGACCCTGTGAGTGCACAATGAGAATGTGGCCATGTATAAGCCAAGGAGACAGGCCTCAGGAAAAACCAACCCCGCCAGCACCTTGAGCTTGAACTTTCAGACTCCAAAATTGTGAGAAAACTAATTTCTGATGTTTAAGCCACTCAATCTGTAGTCTTTTGTTATAGGTTGTATCTGGAGATTGGGGTCTTTAAAAAGGTGACTAAGGTAAAATGAGACTTTGGGGGTGAACCCTAATCCAATAACTGGCAACTTACAGGAAGAGGAAATTGGAACACACACCAGGAAAGTGTGTGCACCGAGGGAAGACCCTGTGAGTACTCAGTGAGAATGGGAACGTTTACAAGCCAAGAAGACAGGTCTCAGGAAAAACCAACTCTGCCAGCACCTTGATCCCGGACTGTCAGACTCCAAAATTGTGAGAAAATTAATTTCTGACGTTTAAGCCACCCAATCTGTGGCGTTTTGTTATAGCATCCCTAGCAAACTTGTACAAGATGAGACTGGGAAGAGATGCTGGGTCTTTTCATGGAAAACTTTGTATGCCCTGAGAAGTTCACATATCCTGCAAGCTATGAGAATCTTTAAACAGTTATAAGTAAAAAATTACTAATATCTTAATGATAAGTTTCATTATATAAAATATCACTCTGACAACTGTGTACAAGACAGAAGATGTGGGCAGACTACAAGATGAAAAACCAATAGTTGAGTCAAGTGACAATGAAAGGCTAACAGAGGTGGGTTTAGAAGAGAGGAGAAGTCTGATGTGTGAGACATTTCAGAAGCACAGTCAGCAGAAGCTGGACCCAGATGTAATGCCATGTTTTACGAATAAGAATGACACCCATATCTGCTTCAATGCTGGCACCTACAATATAGGAATTCAATAAAGCAACTATTTATTGAATGAATGAATAAAAAGACAAACCTGTTACCCTCTTCATTAGATGTACATCTGAGAATAAATCATACTACTCCAAACCATAATAACACTCATATTACTATTCCTTATAAATTATAATTTGCCAATATGCAAACAATTGAGTATTGACTCTAAATATACAGGGGCCATATTCATCCATTCTTGTACAATTTATACATTATGTTTTCCTATATGTTGATTGATCATGAAATAGATATACAACTATGTGCTAGTTTGGTTCAGGAGTGCTGTTATAAAGTAACATACACTAGATTTGTGCCCCAAATGAGCTTACAAAAAAATCTAGGAACCACATAACATTTATTTGTTAAATATTTGTAGCAAAATAAAATGTATTACAAAATATCAGAGAGAAAGTGCTGCTGGTGTAGTCCTAACATATATTATCCTAAAGGGGTCAGGGTAGAAAGACTTCAATATGAAAACAACAGTAAAGGAAAAGTTTAATCTAGCCAGTAGGATCTTAACTGAGCATTAAGAAATGGGTAGGATTATAAGCTTTGTCTTCTCTAGAACTGTCGCAAAAGCACAAAAGGAAAGTAAGAAAACATTATACAGAAGACCAATCTGGCTAGTGTGGAAAGAGGCATAGGCATCTTTAGTTTACCAATTTTGGTTTAAAGCAGGGATTGGCAAATCATGGTTCATGGACCAAATCCAATCCACTGCCTGTTTTTGTATACTCCATGAGTGAAGGATTTTTTTCTATTTTAAAATAGTTGGAAAATATCAAAAGAAGAAGAATTTTTCTTGATACGTGAAAATTATATGAAATCTAGTTTTTGTTATCCATAAATAAAGTTCTATGAGAATGCAGTCATACTCATGTTTCCACATTATCTGTAACTGCAAAGGCAAAATAAGTACAGTAACTGTGGCAGAGACTATATGGTCCACAAAGCCAAAAATATTTCCTATCTGGTCCTTTACAAAAGAAGTTTTTGACCCCTGGCTTAGAGTACAGGTGAAAGTTTAAAAACCTAGATTTTCATTGTCCTTTTACAAACATTGTGTACCACAATGAAACAAAAATAAGCATCCTGCACACAGGACCATATAAAAGTCCATTGAATTAGCAGTTTATAACATGTGCTCTATGGAAATTAAGTTTGAGGAATGTTAAAGCTGTTGCATGGGAAAAAAGAGGTTCCGTGGACAAATGATTATGTGGGGAGATGCTGAATGATATTTCAAGGTATCAATATGCTAATGTAAATTATGAGTCTATGAACATTACTCAAACATGGCATTTTTTTCTACTCCACCCTACTCTCCAACATAAGGCACCAAATGGGACTATTATGCCTAGCAATAGAATTTGGGGGATGCTATGTAATTGTGTGAAGAGGGTGATGACGAATTACAGGCATCCGATATGCGCTAAATTATTTGAGAACTCAACCACAAAAGCACACAATATGTGATATTCTATTGAGAATTTGTCATCTCAAAAGTTGCATTCTAATATTAACACTGCAACATGCATCATCTACCTCTCGACGGCCTGCAAGAAGCAAATTTTTGGCAAGAAAATACAGCTTCTGAAGTCAGAGGGAGTCTACTGGCATTAGTGCTACCATTTAAATGGACCAAAAGGGTTTAATGTAGCAGAAAGCCAAGATAGCCAGGTTATCAACCAGCACAGATTTCACTCAGAGCCTCTAATCAGCAGGACCACTTGGAAAAACACACCGCCTGCAAGGGATAATCACTGCTTGGAAGACAAGTTATGCAAAATATGTTCTCTTTGTGTGACTACCACAAGGCACTGAACTGGTTTCTAGTAGGAATAGCCATGGAAGCAGACAGAATTATTCGACCAATTTCTAAGGTTTGGTAATACTCCTAAAATTTTAACTTCATTTCTTGATTTGTATAACACGGAAAGAAGGGGCTGACAAAGCAGGGAATAAGATAATAAAACATACTGCCAAAATTAAAAAGAGTGGTGTTATCTGTTTGTTGAATGGCATACCAGAGGATTTAGTGTGATTCATTATTTTGCTACATATTTCACCCAACTGTTGCAGTTCACTTTCCCAAAGAAAAATTCATTTGCCCAGAAAGCATCAACCTCAATCTTTTTGTGAATGGAGGATTAAATAATATAAATATCTACTTTCTCCCCAATTGTCTAAGTACCATCTGTCATCATCATCATCATTATTAGAGAAATTTCCATTAAGGAAAGCCTTAATTTAAATTACAATGAAGTTATAACTCTGAGTGATCTGTTGGGTGACTTTGATGTTTATGCATTTTAATTAATTTTCTTAAAATATGACAAAATTTTGTAAAAAATGTGTCATCATAGGCATAGATGCTATCATTTTATTTGTTTTTATTTAAATCTAAGGGTTATTTGCCAAGATAACTAAGAAAAATGATCTTCAGAAAATCCTAGAAGAAAACAGGAAGTGATTCATGTGGATTATTCCCCATGCATCCCAGTGGCCTTCTTCTGGCACCAACACTGATTTTTATGTGACATTTAACTCACTATCAATTCTTTGGATCTGACTATAACCCATGGGTGAACCAATCATTATGCTGCATTTTTCCTGGCAACAGATCAAGGTGGATAGTAAAGCAAACTGGTCAAATCACAGTGACTCTAAAGGTATACTATAAGAAAAATACTTCTTTACTGCAGACTTAAGTATAATTGAAGCTTGTGCTGCTGCAGCCCTTTTGCCACTGTAAGGTGATAGACTGTCTGAGACTGGCGTCAGTCCACAGGGGAGACAGAGCTGTAAGGTGGAGAGTAATTGAGTTTTGATGATGTCATTTGAAGTCCTGGGCCAGATTATGGTTAAATCTAGCCCTATCACAAACTTTTCAGTAATATGAACCAATGGACTGCCATTTTTCTTAGGTCACTTTGGATAAATTACAAGGAAGAGTATTAGCTGATAGAGTAAACAGAAAATTAAGCATCAGAACCTCATTGAGAGGGTTAATGATGCTTTCTTAATAAGGCTGAAAGAACAACTCAAATGAATCTTGTGTTCCTTTAGAAGAAGGAAGCAAAGGAACTACCAAGAATAAAGAATCTAGTATTAGCTAGATTTATTAAAACCCTTTATATTTAGTAAAACCTTTTACCTGTCTGCATTCTGATGTTGGTACTTTCCTCCTGTGTCTGACCTTCAGAGTAGCAATTGTAGACCTGAGATGCTCAGGTCTTTCTATGTACTTCCCAGATAACTCTAGCACAGACAGTGACACTCGGAAGTCTTTTCTATTTGTCTTCTGCTCATAAAGAATGAAAAGTCATCCCAGAAGCCACATGCAATTGTTGCATCTGTGTTCAGACATACTCATTCACGTAGGTAGTCAAGTAACATTCAGTGGGAAGACCCTCTATGCCAGGCAGTATTGTCAGTACTAGAGACAAGGAAGTGAATAAACGGGCAGACCTACCTCCTCTCATGGGATTTATAAGCCAGAGGAGGGAGATGGACAAAAACAAAACAACAGCAAAAGCAAGTTGAATACATAAAATCTAAGTGTGCTGGATGGTGATTTAAACAAAAAGGAGATAGGGAGGTGGATAGGAGAACAGGTAATAACTTTACATAAAGGATATTGAGGAAGCCTCACTAGGAAGGTGACATTCCAGTAGAACCTTAAGGAGCTCAAAAAGAAAAACATTGTAAGCAGAGAAAATAGCCATTGCAAAGGTTCTGCAGTGAGGGTATGCTGTGGGAACCTGCGTGTGCTTTAAAACAGAAAGAACTTTGCAGCAATCTGAACGGACTTAAAGTCAATAGTACTTGGTGATCTATCACAGAAAGAAAGAACAGGGTACCACATGTTCTCACTCATAAGCAGACCCTGAGTATTGACCAAAATACTGTAAGAAAGGGATTGGTAGTAGCGGGACACTGCCGGCTTGTGGGGTGGGACACAACATCAATGAAGGGTGACAGATCTCAAAGTATGGACCAAAGGGAGGCCCAAACTTTACCTGTATGACGTCCACTTGTATACCTAGTCCTGAATTGTACCCCACATCTTTAAAATTAAATTAAATTTTAAAAAATGACAGAAAGAAGCCTGTATCCATGGACCAAAGTGAAGAGGGGGACAACATTCACAGGTGAGACAGGAGACTTAACGGTGCTGGGAAGTGAATGAGTGGTCGAAGCAGGTAGCAAGTCCAGCATAGCCAGACAGGATATGCGGATAAGGCACTTTTCTTTTCCTGAATGAGTGAAAAACATTGGCAGTTCTACGTAGAGTGACACATTCTAACTTAGATTTTAACAGAATTCCCCTGGCAGTGTTACGAAGAGACTGGAGTTCAGGGGCAGAAACAGGGAGACCAAGCAAGAGGTTGTGAAAATAATCGCAGTAAGCAGTAATAATGGATTGGATCAAGGTGGTAACCATAGAAGGGTTAAGGATTTGTTGGATTCTGATAAAGACGACAGTACCAAGTCTCAAGACCATATATGCAGCTAGGAGATTCACCACCCAAGCCCCTGGTCACTGCTCCCCTCACACACCATGCTCCAGTGCCTTGACCTGCCAGCCTTTGCCCTGGTGCCCTGCCCTCTCACCCAGTGGATGCTAACCCTCAGGCACCTAGCAGTATCCATGCTTGAGGTCACCTCCTCCAAGGAACCCTCCTGGGCCCTCATAGCCCTCATCACATTACTCCTATATCTGTTTCCCACTGCCCTCCCCAACTCCGCCCTTATACTTCTAGCCACTTGGAATCAGCTTCTGTGTTTTGGTCAAGGTTGCATCCTTGTGTTTTAAACAACGTCTGCCATAAAATAAGCACTCATAAATCTCTGTTTAATGAACGAGTAAAATCACATTTTTATTTCAGGGTTTTAATTTACTTAATCGTTCTTTCCTCATTTATAAAATTGTCTAATAGCTTCCTTACTAATTTTGATGACGTGAATAATAAGTGTCCAAGATAGATCTGGGCAGAGAAGAGGCACATAGACATTGATGTAACCCTCCAATTTTCAGTTTATACAACTAAAAAAGACTTTACTATTTTTGCTGACTTTCTCTACCTTTTGAAACTTTTTTCTTTTTTTTTTTTTTACTTTTTATTTGAAGTGCCACTTTACCTTTTGAATACTTGCTTCATCTTTTAAAATATTGGTCAAAGGATAGGAAAATTCTTTGGATTCAGTTAGAAACCAACCAAATTTTTGCAAATGCTTTGCTTATTCATACAAAAAGAGTGCTGTGAATCTCCCCAAAGGGAGAGCAGGAGAGCGAGAGTGATGCTGACCTAATCTTGTTTGCTTTCCTATTCAGTATTTCCCTACCAACTTCCCTGGAGGCCTTAAAAGGAATTACCAAACTGCACAAAGAACTGCCTTGATGGTCATGCTTACTTGGTGTTTCTGGTCTAATGGAAGAGTGATATTGAAATAACAGAAAAGTGCCTTTTTTTCCCATTTTTATTTTGAAAGATTAACAGTTTCTGGAAGTTAGTCTTCCTCTCCAAAAAGTACCACATAGAAATAGCAAATTGATTGCTTAGTAAGACAAAAGCAACATTAAACTCTTTGGAAGAAACAGAAATGATCATTATTTTAATTAATTGCAGCTTCCATTTGCTGATGTTTATCATCCAGGACAAACAGGCACAGGGATGAGTGAATGTTCTCATTTACTTCCTCAGAAGTCTGTGAAAAGTGAAATTATCAGCATTTTGCATATTAAGAATGTGACGTTCTTTGTCTGCCTAAAGTTTATTTGCCTAAGGTTACATAGCACCATAAGTAGCAGAACCTGTAGACCAATAACCTCATGATATACATTTCCCTCTCAAAGTGCCTATTCATTTTTATCTTCCCATCTTCTGAATCATATTTCAAGCCCTCATTACCTCACCCTTCAATTCTTGTGATGACAGACCATCTAGCCAAAGCTAGAGGGAGTGAAAGTTCTAGAAATTCCTTTGTTTGTTTTCCTTGCTCATTCTGTAGTCCATGCTAGAGCAATCTTCTTAAAACATTGCTTTGATCTGACACCTGCACTACATTTAAAGCATTGATGACTCTCACTGACCACAGAACACAGGTCACATTTTTTGTATGACATTCCAGGCTCTTGACCCTCAGTTTTGGTCTACTTATCTAGTCTTTTCTATGATTTGGCCCTTCTACTTGAGGCCACAGCACAAGTTTCTATACTGAAAGCCTATACATTGCAGCTATATGCAATGACCCTGCTTTAAGAAGGCCTGCATGCCAGCCCATCTGTCCACTCTCCATTTGTGAAACATCCCTTGAGCTCTTTAACTCCATTCCCATTTCATCTCTTTTGAATGCTTCCCTCCGTCGTTTGTCCATCCAGATGCTGTCATATTCAAATGACTGCCCAAGTTATTCATTTTTAATCATGTCTTTCCTGATCACTATGATCAGAAGCAATTTCTCTCCTGTTTAGCACTCAAATAAAATTTATTTTGAACCACATATGTATGGTCCTTTTCTCATGCTGACTTGAATAGTAATCTGTCTAATCTCCTTTACTAGATTTCAATGGTCTTGAACATAGAGAATTTTAGGAGTCGGGATAGGTTAGGTTATGGTGCAGTAACAAAAAAAACCTCAGTGAGCTACAACAGCAAATGTATATATCTGATTCATGCTACATGTCCATCAGCTCTAAACTTGGTTTTCACAACATCATCTTTCACCGTGTGGAAAGTGGCCAGTTACAATGGCAAGGGAAACGAGAAGAAAATCAAGCATTAGTACTTAGGGCTTCTACTCAGACAAAGCACATAACACACATCACACCTACAACTTATTGTCCAAATCAAGTAATTGGGGTAACCTCAGGAAGAGTAAAAACATGCAAGTGCACCATGGGCCTGGAAAGAAGAGAAACAGAATATTTCTAAAACTCGATAATGACTGCAACAGTCATCTTAGCGCCTACGGGCACTGCAAGAATCATGGCCTTTGCCCACTTATGCATTTCAGACATGACTCACCAAGACCATCTTCTTGTTCTTCTCTATCAAGTGTGTAAAGATAAGACTGTGTAAGCAAACACTTCCTGCTCTTGCTTCAAATGTCTCATAACCATTAAAGTTTAAAGCCAGAAGGACCAGGCAATCACACAGAGAAAGGGTTGGAATTGAAATTAGAAGGCATCTGTGATGTGTTAGCATGTGGGTGCCATGTGGAACTCACGCCTATATTATTTGAAGCATTTGTGTCAAGAGTGGTGTAACCAATACCAAGTTGGTGGCAGTAGCCCCATTGTCACACAGCTCCAGACTCTTGATGCCGGGGACACGTGCTATGACAAGAATCTTGAAGGGGAACAGACTGGACTTCTAGACCTCTTGCTACTACAAGCAGATCAGGAAGGAGAGTCTCAAGAATTTCCACTCGGAGGGGACACTCGAGGGCAGTGTGGCATCTGCTTACATATATGATTTAAAATATGCAGAATATTAAATTTGCAATGACCCAAAGATGACCAGTGTATTTAGAACAATGGAGGCTGGGGAGAGAAAAAAGAGGTCTGACAAGAAAATATTAATGCAAATAAGACTGTAGGGCAGAGTTTAGGAAAAGGAATGATAAATAAATTGTTTAAAATAACCCATTTGGAGAACTGTTGTTTATGCCAAAGATCCAAGAAAATTAAGGAATTCAAAAGTCTCTAGACAAAATTTACCTCAAGGAAAAACCACATAGTCATATGCAGAAGCAGTGGAACTGCAGTTTCTAACTTGAATTCCATTCTGTGTGTCTGAAACAAGAAGATCCAGAGGGTCTAGGGGAAACAGCTTAGAACAAGGAGCTGGGCTTTAAAATTCATAGTGCTACCTGTGATATTAAACTCTTTAACTTATCAGTAGGAGTATAATGTGTAGCTCCCAAACTATGTGCTCTATGTTAAGGCAAACAATCATTTTCCAGTCTAAACAAATAGCTGCAAATGTTCTGGGGTGAGTTCTGCCCCATGAAAAGAGGAGAGGAGCTAGTCATGTAGGATTGGGCTGAACATCCAGGGTTTGAAGAAAACATTCTCTCTCCAGCTCTTCAGAGGTGAAAGTGAAGTATACGGGGTGAATATCTGCATATGTCCTGGAGGCTCCCACCATATACATTCAACAACAGTGGCCCAAGAGAGTTCTTTGTAAAGATGGAAATATTCTTTATTTGTGCCTCAATCAAGTGGTCACTAGCCATGTGTGGCTACTGAGCATTTGAGATGTGGTTAATGTGACTGAAAAAATTGTTTCATTTTATTCTATTTTAATTAACTTAAATAGCTACATGTGGCAAGTAGCTACCATCTTGGATAGCACAAGTCTAGAATTCAGGGTCCTCTGAGCCTCCACACTCTTTTAAGTACTCAAAAGCAGCTCACATGGTCCCCATCTTGCAAATTTATACTCTTACTGCCAATAACTGAGTGCCAAGGAGCAAATGGCAGTATCTTAGTAGCTCTTTCAGTTGTCAAAAGAAAAAAAAAATTTTCGCTTCTGGGCAGACATCTGACTGTGCAGCCGTTGCAGAGAGACAATTTAGTTCGGAATTATGTGCCACCCTGACTCTACCTGGCAGGTGCCTTCTGTGCTGACTCTTCTATCTGCAAACTTGAGAGAGATGACAGGGTTTTAAATGATTAACTCCTCTGGGCCACATTACTTAATTATACAGTACATCCAGGGATAGGCACATGGGTCTTTTATGGTAAATGATATGACGGTCTTAAAAACTCATTAATATGTCATTAACCAAGCAGACATTTACTAATTAAACAATTAGCCCCTCTGTTCTATTCCTTTGTTCCTCCCAGAGATGCTCAGTTACCCAGATCCCCAATTTAGCAGAAGGTCTCCCCTTCTTTTCCCTGAGAAAATCACTCATAAAGCAAACTGAGACTAAATGATTTCACCAGATTTTTTTTCAAGTTGGCTACAAAGAAAATCAAAGCTGATTTCCATCGCATAAACAAATGTGGGTTTTGATCTAATTGAAATAAATCATTCTGATACATAAACCGATTTTAGTTATATGTTAAATAGCATCCGCCATAAACATTGACTATAGCAAAACTACATGCCCCAGTTAAATAAAAGACTAGATTAATAACCTGAGATGTGTAAATATAATTCATCACATACAGTCAATATCAAAGAAATGTGTAATATTCTTGATTTTTGTCTTTCAGAGGGTTTTTAATGTCCATGCTGCTTTCAGCTAATTTTAACTTAATCATATTGTGTTAAAACTACACTAAACTTCAGTACAAGGGGGATTATCTAGAATATCAAAAGAAAACATCACAAATATCTTTTGAAACAAATGTCTTGTGTATTTTTAAAAAGAAAACTTAACAGTTTTGAATTTAGAATAATAATTTCTAAGAATATTCAGAAGCATTAGAACGCAAGTATATTGCTTTCAGTTACGTTTTGGTTATATATTTTATGGTTCAGCTTGACAGTTACTTTTATCAAGATCCTGCTGACCTAAAGCATTGAATACCTTCATCTTCCAGGGGATGACAGACATTCTGGCAATGCTGGCACTCCGATGTGAGGAAGTTCTCATATAGCACAGTTGACTTCAAGTTGGTCAACTGTCTTTCATTTTCCTGGTTTTCACCAACTGGTGATGAAACTGAGTGAGAATTAATGCAAAACTCAATATTATACTAACAGCAAAGTATGTCTAAATAAGAATCTCAAGAGGTCTAATCTTGTGGAGGACCAGCAAGTTGATTAACCCCTCCATAAAATGGGTATGGAAGAGGTCTCAGGAGACATGTATCACTGTACTAGGGCACCAATAACACCAGGAAAGCCCCCTTCATGGAGGAAACATTGGTTCTCAGAAATAACTTTACGGTGAAGGTAAAAAAGCTTAAGCTGCAAAATCCCTCACTGCCCTAGCTCTTGTAAGTACTGCGAGCAAATGCTAGTTTGGGGAGGGAAGGCAGGCTGCAATTAGGAAGCACTCTCTATAAGCACTGATAAATTGTCTCAAGTGATTTAACAAGGTAGAGACATGACTCTCCAATGTTTCAGTTATATTTTAGCGTTTTTATTTTCATTCTATAAAAATATTGACTTCCATATTAATTTATATTTGTAATTTTCAATGTCTTTCTTAAGAACTCCCAAATTATGTAAGTTTCAGGATGCACAAAGCCCAGATCTTCTCAAGCTAACTGATGTTTGCTGTTGAAATTAAATAATGGACCTCGATTTCCAGAATATATTACAAGATGCTATCTGATTTAACACAAAGTCGAGGAAGATTAATTGTGGTATTTAAGGGTATTCTGCAAAGAGCATAGTGGTAGTTGTGACTTTCTGCTGACAAGAGAACTGGAAAACTCTGGTTCCGTGTAGAAAATACAGGGCTAGTGGACCAGAGGACCTGCTCTCCTGGCCTCTGTGTCACTGAGGAGCTCTGTGGCTTTGGGAAAGTCACTCTCTCTGGTTCTCACTGTGCTCATCTGTAAAAGAGGGAGGGATGGAAAGTGCACTAGCTTCTTAGCAATCAGCATGTTGTGCAAAGAAGCATTTTGGAAACACAGAAATCCAAGCCCCTTCCCAGACCTACTAAATCAGAATCTGCATTTTAACAAGATCCCCAGGAGATTCATATTCGCCTTGAAGTTTTGAGAAGTGTGAACACGGGAATGGTCTCCTCTAAAGCCCCTTCCAGGTCTAAAATCCCAGCTCTAAAGTGGTAGAAGGACAAAGAAATTAACTAAAAATTTTTTAGGAAAAAAAGGTAAAATTAAACTTTAGCTCAGCTTTACTTCTCCTCATTATCCTCTCATCCCCAACCCCTGTCAAACTTTTATCTTCAAATTCAATCACGTTTTACCTATCACTCACCTTGTTCAATTTGTCTAATTTCTTAAATTCACTGATTATGATTTTTTATAGGTTGCCAAATGTTTGTGTGCCCCCAAAATTCACATGTTGAAATCCTAATCCCCAAAGTAATAATATTAGCAAGTGGCCTTTGAGGATGAAAAGGTCACAGGGACAGAGCCCTCATAATGGGATTCATGCCCTTATAAAGTAGGTCCAAGGGAACTCATTTGCCCCTTCCACCACTTGAAGTGATGAGAAGGCACCATTTATGAAAAGGAAAGCAGCCATCACCAGACACAAAATCAGCTAGCACTTGATCTTGGACTTCTCAGCCTCCATAACTGTGAGAAATAAATTTTCTGTTGTTTACAAACCTCACAGTTTATGCTATTCTGTTATAGCTGCCCAAAAGGACTGACATGGGAGCAGTTCAAAGACTTTGAAGACTCAAGAAACAAATAAAATGAAAATGATATTCTGTCTTTAATTCACATTTATTTTCTATAAATACCAAAATACAGATAATGTAGTTCATTGACATTTTTTCATGTCCTTTTGAAATGTCCTCTTTCATAAAATATGTATAAAATAATTTCAACTTTGAAGGGAAATCACATCAAAAACACTCTCATATTAAGTGAAAGTAAGTAATCAGAGAAAGAAGAATGACTGTATGACCTAAGTTTCCTGGATATTGACATGGAGCTGCCCAGTAACAAACGTTCTTGTAATTACTAACCTAACTCCACAATGACGCTTTGAAGTATTTGGGTTAAAGATATCTGTTAGACATATGGACTATAAATGTATAACAAAATTTAAAAGAAAATGTCAGCCTGCACAAAATCATATTTCTCATTTAGGCAGCTAACAGGTACTTACCTGTATTGTTAGCTGTACTTGCATTACATGCAAATAGGCTTAGAGATAATTTAAGAGCTCTAACAAGTGTACACTTTGAAAAACTTTGATCTTTAGGGAGGAAAATGGAAGTCAATAAACTTGGTTCTGACTTGCATTAGTCATGGATTCAGAGAATCATGAGTTCAGATTCCAGTAAATACCGGTAAAACAGGAGAAAAGCCATTCGACATTTCAACACTGGAAAACATTTGCGTGAGAAACTTTTTCATAAAGAGAAGATCAATTTCCCCATCCACTGACTAAAAACAAAATTAATTACCACAGTTGGCAGAAGATAAATGGTTCCAATGTACAGAATTGTGTAATTACAGCAGCTGCAGTGCTGGAAACCAACTCCTAACTTTGAACCTCAACCCCAACTTGACATTTCTCCCCACATTCAGTTCTGCCACTAGCAAGCATGTTCAAAGATCCCTCATCTTGCCTCCATAATTACATGTTGGGGTGCAGAAGCAATTGTTGGCGCAATTGCCTGCATGAAACCTTATCATCCTCTGCTTTGTAAAAGGTATGCTGTACCATCTTTTGAAGTGTTGAAATTTCCAGAGAGAAAAATTTATTAGGGAAAAGTTACTGTTATGGTAACAAAATTAATTCTGTCAGAACATGTCAAATTAACCACCCTCCTAAGGTCTGGAGTCAGAGCCAAGTTCAGAAATGGACAAATATTTAGTATCAATTTCTTAAGTGTCACTTTAGGTTCGAGTAAAGTCAAGGTAAACATCACCACTTATTTCTTTTGTTGTTGTTGTTGTTAATTACTATCAGACAACCAAAAGCTGGAAATTTTTAATTACTCATGGCATAAATAACAACAATAATGGAATACATGCACAATTTCATCAGCCAAATAAGTCAACCATTTTATTTTTTTCAAATCACCCTTTGTTTTTCATAGTTTTATCCATAGTACAGATACAAGTTGGATAGCAATGTTATATATAATTTTTCCTAGTATCAATGTTTACTCCAGAACAACACTCACTGGAAATCAAGAGGTTAAGAACTAAGAAACACTTCAAGTAATTTTTTTTATTTTTTAGATATTCCTCTTCCATTTCCAAACAGCAAAGAACGTTGTCAACGAAGCTCTGTGGAGATTCAGATTCTCCCTTTGAAGCCGAGAGAAGTTTTTAATCTCATCTGTAAATTTAATCCTTTAAAGTATGTAAGTAACTTAGAAATGTACAAGTTAAATTTGGCAGACGATCCTACTGGTAGAAGTAAAGCAATTTCTTTCAACTTTGCAATAATAAAGAATTCAAAGCTGGCCACTTAAACTATCCAGATACCTCAGCCACAAGCTGCAATCTACTGATTTTAAAAGTTCTCTTATCAAAAATGCTTAGAAGAGCAAAGCACAGGGTACAAACAAGGACAGTCAAGGTACTATCAAAGAAACATGCTCATGTTTGAAAGTATATTTACAAAGTGGTTTGTTTTCCCTGCAAAGAAAAAAAAAAACTCTGTTTTAGAAGAGTTTTTCATATTCAAAAAGAATTTAATCTGTTCAGAGTAAAACATTTATAGGTACTATATTTAGGGGCTCTAATAATTCATTTTTGATGTATTCATAGGACTCTTACATGATTTATATCAATTATTAGAAGATAAGTCTTGTTCAATAGTGGTACACTTGTGCCTGATAATGGTTTTCCAGCTGCTATTTCCACATTTAAGGAAAAAAAAGAAAAACTCTTCTCATTTAGCTGAATAAAACAATCACCATTTTATTATGGTCAAGAATTATCAGAGTCAAATTCAGAGAGCATGGAGCAGGGATGACTTGCCTCTGTTCCATGAAATCTGGCCACTTAGGTGGAAATACTCAAAACCAAGGGAACTGGCCAGCTGGAGATGAGCATCATAGAGAAGACCGTTCATACACATACAAGATGGTGGATTCTGGCTCTCAGCTGGAACTCAACTGAGACTGTGATCTGGAATACCTACCTGTGGCCCCTCCGTTGACTTCTTGGGCTGAATTTTAAGTTGAGGTCCTAAGAGACAGGAAGTGGAAGCTGCTAGTTTCCTAAGACCTGCACTGACATGGCATCCTATCTACTATTAATCTAGCAGGCAGAGTTCAGACTCAAAGCTATAATTACCATATGTCTCGACTGAGGAGTGTCAAGAATTTGTGGAATGCCGGGCTCGGTGGCTCAGCCTGTAATACTGCACCTCGGGAGACTGAGGTGAGTGGATTGCCTGAGCCCACGGGTTCAAAACCTGCCTGGGCAACTTGGCGAGACCTCATCTCTACAATAAATCAAAAAATCAGCCAGGTGTGGTAGCGCGCACCTGTAGTTCCAGCTACTTGGAAGGCTGAGGCGGAAGGATTGTGGGAGCTTAGCAGGTCGAGGCTGCAGTGGCCGGGAGTGGTCACTGCACTCCAGTCTGGGTGACAGAGTGAGACTCTAACTCAAAAAAAAAAAAAAAAAAAAAAAAAAAGAATTTGTGGACTGTATCAGCACACTCATGACCTCAACAAAGACATAATTATTGGCATTTACTTAAGACTTTATCTGCCCTGTTTTAATTAATTTTGTTTCTCTAATTTCTATTTAAGTTCTTTTTGCCCATGACTTTGTATAAAGCTATAGATCTTGCTTCCCAATAGCCGAGAGACTGGATAGAAGAGCTTTCCATGGTCAATAAGGACCAACAAATAAATCATTCCACAGACTTCTGAAAGGAACCAACACAAACCTAGCTCAAACCTAGTGTTAATTTAAATTAAAAATGCTAATTTGCCTAACTAAATCATCATCAATCTTTACGTGGTAAAACAGTTAAACTTTTATGATGACCATATGGAAATAGCAGCAAAAGTCCCAGAGATGTCTTTTCAAACAATTTTAGATGGAATGTCCCACAGAACCCAAATAAAAGTGACAAAAATTGTTTAATATAATTAATACACATTTCTTAAATGGAAATGTACTACATTTGTTCACTATACCGCTAATCAGTGAGAACAATAAAACTATTTTGGAAATAAAATTCACAATTGAAAGTTTTGAATTAGCCACATCAACCTTACCTATGATATTTTATTGGTTTTTATTATCTTTTTTCACTTTTTTAGTTCACTTTATTTTTGTTTTGAAGTATTTAGTTATTGTTGTTGTATAATTTCAAAATACTCGCCAACTTTGAGAAGAGTAGATGCAGGATTGCTCAGCTGATTTACTGTGCATCATTCAATACAATTATTCAAAGCAATTTAAATCTGAAATACAGAATATATATGAAATCCCCATTTCATATATATTCTGTATTTCAGATTTAAATTGCTTTTTCCATTCCTTTTTGGGTGCTAGCCTGGTGTTTCATTTAGATGCTATCATGTGCAGATGACTTGAAATACAGCTTAGCTTCATGTGGGTTATATTTTGAGGCTATAGGCTGGGACTTTAGATTTAAGAAGTCCTCAGTAGCATCTGAGGTTCTATGGTCACCTATCTGTTAGGTTTACAGTACACAACAAAGTGATAATTAAAGACTGTAGTAATTCTTGGAAAAGTAGAGAGGAATGAGGGAAGTTATTAGCCAATGAGGCTAATAATTTATCAGACCATTTGGTATGTGACGACTGTAATAAAAAGTTGGGCATTTATAGTTTATTCGTCATTTAGCAAATTGAACAGTGAAAGGAAAATAAAGAAGGAAGAAGGGAAGGAAGGAAGGAAGAAAGGAAAGAAGGAAGGAAGGAAAGAAAAAAGGAAGGGAGGGAGAAATGGTGGGAAGAAGAAAGGAGAGAGAAAGCGAAAGAGGGAGAGGGAAAAAGAGAGGGAAAGAATCAAGAAAATATTCAAGGGATACTAGTAAGTTCCTGATAGGTGCTGTATCCTTGTCAGTTTGGGCTATTATAGCAGAATACCTTAGACTGTGCTCAAACCACAAATATTTCTCACAGTTCTGAACACTGGAAAGTCCAAGATCAGGGTTCCAGCATGATCAGTTTCTTGGTGAGGGCTCTTTTCCTGGCTGCCTGTATGTTGTGTCTTCACAGAAAGAGAACTCTCTGACATCTTCTTACAAATGCACTAACCCCATATGTGAGGGTGGAGTCCTTATGACCTGGTTATCTCTCAAGATTCTTGCTTCTAGCACTGTTACATCATGACTTAATCATCTCCCAAATACTCCACCTGCTAACACCATTACATTGGACATTACACTTTCAGCATATGACTTTGGGGAGGAAAGAAACATTCAGTCCATAAATGCCCCATATTTGGTCAAGAACTATGTTAGAGTATAGTGAGATGTTGGTAGTTCTAGCCCTCAAGTTATGATCTAATGAAGAGGTAAGCTTGCAATACATACAATTACTAGGAAGCAATGCAACAAAGTATGATGTCAATAGTTAAGAAATTTAATATAGTTATTAAAAAGTAGAGTGGTCAAAATTAGATGGGTAGGTTAAAAAAAAAAAAAAAAAAGCTGAGTAGATAAGGTAGGATTTGACCCAGGTCTTGAAAGTTTAATATCAAGCCAAAAAACAAAGAAACAACATAATCCAGCTTGAGAAACTATATGCAGACTGTTTTGGCTAAAATGGGGGAGTTATGTTGGGATCAAAAAAAGTGATATGTGTAGGATGGAGAAAGATAGTGAGAAAACGTATTTTAAATGCACAAAACGTCCTTGATTACATTGTTGGTAACTATAGCAGGCTATCGAGCAGAAAAATCAACTAGAAAACATTGAATGAGAAGAGTAATATAGTTTAGAAAGCACCAGATTCAGAGTCAAGGGACCTCAATTCTGTTTCTAGTTCAGCTGCTTACTGGGCTCAACCCCATTCGCAAGTCTCAGTTTCCCAATCTGTAATGATAATAAAACATACTTTGTATAGTGTTATAAATAACAAATACAAAAATTGATCAATGAATAAACTCCATGTAAGTTTTATATAAGCTTATTTAAAGTAGTATTCCTAGTATTCCTAACATTACTGCAGAGCTCTCTAAGTAAGTTTAGTCTGGCAGTAGTATCCATAATGAATTGGCATGGGGAGAGACTGAGCTCAGATTAGCTAAGAAACAAAGGCAGGAATCCAGTATGAGATTCTGGAGCAGTCAGACAAGCAACCTGCAAGGACTGGACATAATTGCCTGGAGAGTGATGATACCACTGACTAAAATAGTAACATTCAAGGGAAGAACAACTAATAAGAAGACTGTCTAAACTAGTGTTATGAGTGATTCAATTAATTGATAGTTTTAGGAAAGTCTTGAGCTGCAAGAAACAGAACAGTTGACTGCCATAGACTTAAGTAGAGTTTGATTTATCTCACTTCACAAAGAAGTTGAGGGCGAACAACTCAGAAAGTTAGAAGGGCTCATAACACCATTAGGGACTCAGATTTTTCTGTCTTTCTGCTTCACTGTCCTTAGTTGCTGCTTTTGTCCTCATGCTTGTAGCCTCATAGGCTCCAGATGGCTACAGCATACTCCGTGTTCTGGGAAAGCAGAAAGGGGAAGAGAAAGGTAAAGAACTGTGGGAGTTAAGCACATCTCTTTTGATAGGAAAAGCCAAATCTTTTCTAGAGCAACCACCCTTTATGATCAAGAATTGCATCACTTGGCCACCTCTGGCTAGAATCTGACTACAGAGACAGAAATTATGAATAAGCATTAGGTTGAGCAATCTAATGGAGTTTGCCCAGAGCTTGACCACAAGTGATTATTAGATTAATTTGAGATTATTGAGAATATTAGATTAAATACCCTATTTAAATATACTCATTTCTTATAGGGCACTACAGTAGCTGCTCAACAGACTCGGCTTCTAAAACTACTGTTATACCAAAATATGTAAGTACCTGCCAAGTGACAGATAGATGCTACATACTGAATAATTTTAGTTCTAGATCTTAAAGAGATGGAGGTCTGAAAAACAGGTGGAAATGTCCCATGTGTGGCTGAGTGTCAAGGAAGGAAATTACAATTTTTAAAATCAATATCACAGAGGTTAGAGCTGAACTATAAGAGAGTTATTATAGAAAAGGAAATCAGAACTCTAGGGATTAAATTTAGAAAAATACTAAAGAAAAAGCAAAAAGAAATGGTCAAAGTTAGGCAGAGAAAACTTTAATAATGTAGCCATGGAAGTCAAGAAAATAAAGAGTTTGAATAAAGAGTTACAACTTACTGGTACCAAATTCCACAGAAAAGTCAAGAACAATGAAGACAGAAAAAAGATCTAGAAAGAATAACATTATTGATGACTGCAATTCCAGCAAGATGTTGGGTGCATAAAACTCAAAATTCAAAGGATTAGAAGAAAAATTGATAGAGGATGAATCCAGTGGGTTGAGAGCATTCATTTAAGACATGTTAGCAGTTAAGGCAAAATGAAATCAAATGATGGTTAGAAGAGGCAGACTATCAAGAGAAGAAACTTTAAGAAAGGAGAACCCAAGTGTTTGAGGACAAGGAGGAAGGAATCACCATAATAAGAAAGACTGAAATAATGGTAAAGGAAAATAATAAGCTTCAGCATGAGATACCTCAAAATAACAACTGGACAGAACTGAGAACATAGTTATGAGTGTCTATTGTATTGAACAGCCCTCAGGATGAGTGCTTAGCATAGAGGAAAAGATAGGTAGGAGAAGGAGACACAAGTAAGTCTCTGCTATTACTAGGGTTGGACTGTGAGAAAAAGAAAGAGTGGTTTGGAACAAGGCCTAAAGTGAAAGCAATAAGGAATCAGAGGGGTTAAACTGAGGCGCTTCCAAGAAGTAGCAAGTGCCAACCTGTAGCCGGAAGCAATGTCTGCCATTTTAGTCTACATCTTCTTATAACAGAATATAAGGCTAGATAGCCCAGAACTCTGTAATATTTTTCTTCGTAGTGGTAATCTGTGATCTAAAGAGAGGTGTGCATGAAGTAAATAAGAATAATTTTAGATTGGTAGCTAGTATTGAAGGTTTGTTTAAAATCAAAAGATTTTAGGCATCTAGATGATGTATATGAGACATTCAACTAGAGATAGCCTCGTTGTTCAGGTAGGGAAAGATGATATGAGAGAAGTGAAAAGACTGGGCAAAATAAAAGAGAGTATGGGTCATGAGGGGAGAGACACTGAGAAGTAGATTTAGGGAGATGAAGAAGAGGAAGAGGCAAACAAAGCAGCTGTGCTTGCAAGGAACCCACCAATTTTGAGATTTTAACAATAGAAAGTGTCATACGAGGTACAATTACAGAGTACAGCAGCAGCACAGTGAGAGTGGGATGCTGCTCGTGTTGAGACTATGAGTTAATAATGCTTATTTGATGAACTTTTAGTAGGAAAGTCAATGTCATGAGAATGATGATAAGAAAGGAAGAAGATAGGAATCAAATGTGCTAATCGAGACTAAGAGTGCAATGTCTGGAACAGACCCAAGGTTGACTTCCAGCCATACCACTTAAGAGTTGCTGGTCTTTGAACAAGTTATTCCACCCAGTGAATTTTCCCCTGTGCTATAGAATGAACAAATAATGAGTAGACACTGCTTAAAGTATTGTGATGAATAAATCAAGGAACGCATGCAAAATGCTTAGCATGGCACCAGCACAGAGGAATTGCTCAGTAAACGCTAGGAAATATTATTAGGAGCACACAAATAAAATGTGGGGAGTTCTCCAGGGCAGCCAATAGTGACTTAGCAAGGTAGCTTAAAGAGGCAATTGGGAAACTTTGAAATATAAGAAATGGGGAAAGCTGGCAGTATTCTGAAAGATCCATTGAAAATGGCAGAGGGAAAAGCACAGGTGTGGTAAGATATGAGGGCAAAGGACAAAATGAAAATGAAAAAATAGGCTTAAGGTAAATGAATTTCTCCAATGTCAATCACAGACTTCATAAGTCAGTATCAAAAAAGGTAGGAGAAACATGAGGAAGTACAAGAGGGTGGTAAATGCACAAAAAGGAGATGGGTATAAAGATTTAGCTGTCACAGACACTGGAAAGGATTAGAAATTGTTATCTCCTCTCATCATCAAGACCCACGAAATGTCTCCACCAAACAAAAGAGGAAAAGGCATCTGTTTCTCAAAGACGGAGGCCCTGTGTGTTTGTGTCCCGTCATCCTAAGAGTCAAGAACATAAAGTCAGAAAGAAAGATCACACTAAGGTCAAATAAGCTCTTGCTAGAAATCTGGTTCTTGTAATTAGAAAAACACTAGATATACCATTTTATGTATTTTATGTTTTTTATGCTTTTATTTCTGTTTATTTTTCTATCATCATGCTCAGGCCTCTCAAACATGTCATGATTTAACATTAATGAGATATTTTATCTTGACCTGCTAAGGGTACAGATTATGCTTTCTGCAAAAATATTATTATATTTTGTACGTAGTATTATCCTGTTGAATGCAGAAAAGGGGGAAATATATTCCTATAGATTTCATGAAAATATGCAGAACCTGGAGTCAACTACAAATTCATTTATTTCTATTTCTTTTGCAGTATCTTCCATCACACTTTTATTTTCTACTTCATGGTAAAAGCTTTTATATTTAGCTGGGCTATAGAATTTTTATTTTCTATTCATTCACTGCTATTCAAAAACAAAAGTTGTTTTATGGTACATCACAATGGTGTTCGCGAGATTATGCCAGAAAGAATAGGGAGTAAGGGGGAAGGAGAACTCTACAGCTTTAGGCAATATTATTTACATATAAGGACCTAATACTATTTAAATAAGTAAAAATCACAGCCTTCCAACACAAAACCAGCTATTAAAATATTGCCATCCAACCCGGGCAACTTGGTGAGACTTCATCTCTACAATTAAAAAAAAATTAAAAAAATAGCCGGGCATGACAGCACGTGTCTGTAGTTCTGGCTTACTCGGAAGGCTGAGATGGAAGGATCTCTGGAGCCCAGTAGGTCAACGCTGGGGTCACCTTGACTGTGCGTGCCACTGCATTCCAGCCTGGGTGAAGGAGTGAGACTCCAACTCAAAAAAAAAAAAATTCCACAAATAAAACATTGCCATTAGCAAAATATTGAATCTTAAACTGAATTTGCCCAAAATGGAAGGGACTGGAAGGGCAGGTCACTAAAACAGTGCTGTTCTAAGGTTTTCCATGTTCTTTTATATCCATGAGTTTTTCCGCACTTTTCTTTGAAAGTTTTATGAAATCACTTTCAAGTTTATGGAAAATGGAGCATAAAGTGAGTAGTTTTTGTTTTGTTTTGTTTTTTTAATGAGTTACATGGAAGAAAGAACAGCAACTAAGATTTTTGCGATTAATTTGATAGACTTCCAGTAGGAAGTATTTAGTTTATCTGCACATAGAAAATGAATATTAAAATATTCATACCCTAAGGCTACCAGCAAAAGTAGATAACAGCTGTTGGTCTAAAATGTGGTTTCATTATGCAGAGATTGGAATAAGCTTGTAATTATGAATTAAAGCTAGAGCAGTTAAAAAAATGTTGAGTAGGTTTTCTAACCTCAACATTTGAAATCAGTTTTTTGTTAAGAAATAAAAAACATGCTCACACCATTTTCCTCAACAAGCTTTCAAGTGGTATCAGCAATAGCAGACTCGCTTTTGCTCGCCTCAAAGAGAAACATGCAATAGATCCTTCACATAAATTTTGTAATGATTTTTTTTCCTAAAGCAGGTTAGATTACCTTGTATTGAATCCATATTCCAAACAAACAAAACCCTGATTTAATGTTTATTTTAGACCTAAAGACCCACCTAATACAAAGAAACAAGGCTTAAAAACAATATTTTGTTTAACAATGCCTATTACAAGTTTTTTGTATACATGTACTATTATTTCCAAGATATGATACCACTACAATAGAGGCAAAATGTTTTAATGAAGTTACAATATCAGGCTAACAAAATGAGGTATTATAAATAACATAACTTTCTTATTTCAAAATCACTGAAATTGGGAATACATTTTAGTTGCATTCTAATGATAAAAATAAAACTATCTTTTTTCTTGTTGTTCAGTAAATAATCCACTGAGAATTTGGACTTTTGTTTAATTTACTCTAAACATAATATATCTCTCTCTCACCCATTCACACACACACATACACACACACACACACACACACACACACACACGTACAACATAAACATATTATATAAAACATAGTAAGAAATAAAATATACTACCTCTCTATCCTCTCACTGTTTCCCATTATAGTCTATCCAAAAGCTGGATGGATTCTTATCCCCAAATAAAGAAAACTATGATTGAACACTGTAAATAAAAAAGAAAATTTTTGCTTTATTGTGACACATTTCATTTAGAATTACAAAGCATCTTGGCCAGGTGTGGTGGCTCACGCCTATAATCCCAGCACTTTGGGGAAGTACAAAAGGATGGTAAATGCACAAAAAGGAGATGGGAATAAAAATGTGGCTGTCACAGACACTGGAAAGGATTAGAAATTGCTGTCTCCTCTCATCATCAAGACTCATGAAACGTCTCCATCAAACAAAAGAGGAAAAACCATCTGTTTCTCAAAGGTGAAGTTGGGAGGATTACCTGAGCCCACAGGTTCCAGACCCACCTGGGCAACTTGGCGAGACCTCATCTCTACAATAAATCAAAAAATTAGCCAAGCATGGTGGCATGTGTGCCTGTAGTTCCAATTACTTGGGATGCTGAGGCGGAAGGATCACCTGAGCCCAGCAAGTCTAGTCTGTGGTGAATATGAGTGTACCACTGCACTTCAGCCTGGGTGACAGAGTGAGACTCCAACTAAAAAAAAAGAATTACAAAGCATCTTAAAAATATTTTCTGACATTGTTATGATCCTTTGCTAAAAATTTAAAAAAAATGGAACACAAAAATTGTGTACTAGACTCAAGATGAATAGCAGTTAAGTATCACAAAAAATATGAAAAAAAATGTGTGTCCATTACTTGCTGTGATATGAACTTTCAGCTAAATTGTATGTATCTTGGCACAATGAGCCACGTTCCCATGCTATTTCTTTCTATTAATGCTAATACTAATATTCTTCCTCCCTCACTCTGTGATGTGCCTAAAAAACAAAGGGAAGAGCAAGTACACTAACACTCTCTCTACTTTCAAACTTCTTGGATTTGATGGGTGTAAGAAAGTAAAGCAGGCCGAGTGCAGTGGTTCATGTCTATGATTCCAGTGCTTTGGAAGGCTGAGGCAGGAGGCTGAGGCAGGAGAATTGCTTGAGCCTGGGAATCAGAGACTAGCCTGGGCGTAGCGAAACGTTGTCTCCACAAAAATAAATAAAAATATTAGCTGGAATGGAAGGATTGCCTGAGTCCAGGAGGTGGAGGCTGCCATGAGCCGGAATTGTGATCATGCCACTGCACTCTAGCATGGGCAACATAGGGGACCCCAACTCAAAAACAACAACAAAAAAAACAGGACAAAACAAAATACAGAAAACAAACAGAAATTCTGCAACTGTTCTTATAGCTCTAACCAACATCTTGAAGTCTGAGTTGCACATGCAAATGAAAGGAAGCACATGAACAATTATCCTACTATAAACAATACAAGGGAGGAATCCTCCCCCCAAAAAAACTGGAAATATCATTTGGAGGGTAGGACCCTTGTATCACAGGCTTCCTCTGCTAGGTAAGTGTTCTAGGAACGCACTGGCATCAGTGTACCAGCTAGCATTTTTCTGAGAGGCTGTGTTGGGCTTTAGTGATTTTTTTCTTTTGAGGGGAGATTCTTTCAAGGCATTTGCCCATTTCATGATGGATATTCTACAAGCACACCTGCCCACAATTAACCGAGCATTCAGCAGTTTATGACTAAAGACATCATGACGCACCATACTCCATCCTTCCTATTCACCCGATCTTGCTCCGGAACAACTTTTCTTGTTTCCTTGAATGAAAAAAGTCCTCGAATGGAAATGTTTTGTTGATGTGGAAGAGGTGAAGCAAAAAAATGACAGAAGCACCAAAAGGTATCAAAATTGATGAGTTCAGAAACTGTTTGGAGCATGAAAAAAGCATTTCAATAGGTGTATTGTATCAAACAGAGAGTACTTTGTAGGTAACTGAAGTTTAAATATGTAAGAATAAATGCACACTTTTTAATAAATAAATTCCTGTTATTTGGGGGTTTCCTTTGTATTTTTTTTAAAACCTGGAATCATTACTATAAAATGATCTTAATATTACAGCTGAATTAGAAAAGGAGCAAAAGAGAAGTTCATCTTTATTATACTTCATAGTAATACCTTTAAAATGTGCATACTATAGTGTACTTACTCTGTTCCTGGAATGGAACAGTGGGAACAGGGTAGCCCAAGATAAAGACAAATCATGTAACAATAAAAAAACTCGCAGTCCCCATGAAGCTCCAGTAATCTATTCAAAAACTTGTGCAAACAGACTTCTAAGCAACTTCCTTGAACAAATGGTAAATTTTAAAAACCTTAAATATTTAAAAGTAACAATTTTATCATCAGTATATCAACAGACAAAAAAACTTACTTATAAAGATGACTTCCCTGTTATCCTTAACAGGAAACTAGAGAAACTTTGAAAAGTGTAACCAATTTAAAATCTACTTTCATGTTCATCCTAAGAAAGAAGTTATGACTCCAAAATTAGAATCTAAATTTCTTAGATATGAAAATATATATAACTAAATAATAAACGACCATAAAACACAAAGATGATAGATCCTTTTCCCAAAAAGCAAAGTAAATAAACAGCAAAATAGTTAACACAAGTATATCAGTTAGTATTTTGGTAGCTTAAATTAGGTAACCACATTAATGTTTTAATTAGAAGTTTCTGGGTAGTGTCAAATCGCAATTTAAATACAAAAAATTGTTCTAGTTATATTGTGGCACTAGTTCTTCTAAGATAAAATGCCAGTATGAAAGTAGAAAAGAAGGTTAAAAGGAACATGGAAATTTTTAAAATGTATGTCTTTCTTCTTCCAAATGCCAATACATACTTACATGTTATGACTAGAACAGTACTATCACCTATAGTTTTGTGTCATTTTTGATAGAAAACCACAATCAAAAACATTTTGAGAAATACTAACATTAGCTTTTAGAGTGGCTAAATAAGGTTCAATATCTTTGAAAATACCATACAAATATTAATTAATCCCCCTTAAAAAATTGAAGTAGGTAAGCACCATCATCACCCTCTGACGAAGAAACAGTGGAGTCAAGATTCTAGCTAAGGATTTAGTCAGGATGGATTATCTGTCTTCAAAAGCAAGTAACTCCAGAAAGAATCAGAAGAGAAAAGAAATACCTCAGATTCCAGCTGTTTCTAAAACGTTTTGATTTCTGTTTATCACCTGAATCTCGCCCACTTGTATTAATTGAACACCTTTCTTTGAGGATAGCACTCTGCCTCACAGACATCCTGCACTCTTTTAATTGAGCCCCTTTGGGGGAAAGTATCGTTTAAATATAACAATATATTCAGAACCCTAAAATAATTTGATCTATAATAAATTCTTAAGCAAGAGAGGAAGACCAGCCTGGGGACCATGGGAGGGGAAGATTGCCAGGTACGAAGTCAGAGATTCACAAGGAAGTTGTAGAAGCTCCTTCCCTGGAGACTTTTAAAAATAGACTAGACAGCCCTCTACATACAGTGAGGTACGAGGCCCCATTATACTTCACTATTAGAGAACATCACTATAGGTTTCCTTAGACTTGATTTAAAAAAGGAAAGGATAAAAAATGAGAGGAGGGAAAGAGAAAGACACCAGATGTAAAGAAAATTCAGTTTAAGAAATGCCTTTGATAGCTAATTAATAATATGAATTATTTGATTTTTACACTTGATTTTAAGGATAAAGTATTTAAAGGATTTAGATTCCAATATTTTTTATTTAACTGCTTTACATTTTTACTACTATTTGGTTCACTGTATATTGTGCTATTTTTATAACGTAAAGGTATTCCAGGTCAAGCAGAATTTGAAACTTGTGTGAATATTTTGTATTTATCCCTCCTTTAATACCATAATTTTCAATATAATTGAATAGACCTGTATGCACACAACCATACATACATATAATTAATAATAGCTATTTACAGAAAATGAACATTTTAAATACACATAATCATCTTAACTAATAAACATCACAAATTCCACATAACTTTCTTCTTCATTCATGACTCGAGTTTGTGACAAATTCTTTTTTCATTAGAAAGAAAGGAAAGAAGGAAGAAAGAAAGAAAGAAAGAAGAAAGAGAGAAAGAAAAAGAAAATTCTTCTGAGTCCAATCTAGATACCTGCATTTACATAGAGCATCACAGAGATAAGCCATTTTTTGTTATCCAAAACTTTGACTACTTTTTTAATTTTAGGATTGACAGTGTGGGTTTGAGGTCTTTTGAAGACTATTGAGATATATTTTGTATTCTATTTGGTAAAATTCATAATTTCTTTCTTAATTGAGTTACCTACTGGAAGCATTTAGATAAGTTTTCTTGAAAGTAAAATGGATGCTTCAAATAGATAAAATAGTACTAATTTGACTATATTACAACAACTTTTAGAAAATTCTATTAAAAACTGTTCATAAAAACTTGACAATTCTATTGCTTTCATAAGTTTCTGTACATTGTATTTTTTTACATTTAAATGCAGCTGCAAATTAAGATGACCAATGAGAGACAACTAGAATGTGTTTCTCCGGCAGAGTATACTTAGAGAGGTTTTCCTCAGCACTCAGAGAGGAACAGGACCAGCAGCACACCCCAAGACCCACCGAAGAAGTGATAATTATCACATAGTGCAAAGAAGAGAGAAATCAATCAACCTGGGTTGGAACTAGCCAGACTCTTCTATGAATCACGGCACACATCACCAGTAGCCTGGTGAAGGTGAATGAGGGGAGTTCAGGAGTTCTGTGCTCCTGCTGCAAACTTCAAGGGCCCCTTGAACCTTGCAGGATTACAGACCCTCAAGGGAACTGTCTGTCCCACAGTCATGCTCTGCCAAAACCCACTTCGAGTGGTACAAGGAAATTTTTAAAAAGCCCTGAGCAGCTCCATCTGATATATCCCAGAAAATCAACACTTGCTGGTGACTGCTTTCTAGCTGACCTGGGAGAGGACAGGCCCCAAGGACAAACTCCATGGTGGAAGACAGTTCCTGGCTGGCGCAGGCTGCTGTGAGAACACCTGAGGCTAGCTGCATTTTGACATTCTGATCATGGACAGCCTGAGGCCAAAGTAGGGAGCCAGGTGAGACTCATTGCCATAGCAGCCTCTCACTCCCAGTATAAACTCTATTGTGCCCCCTCTGCACAGTAGTATTACCCCAGTGGCCAGGGACTCCACCTCAGTCTCCACTGGGATAGCCAAGAGTGCACAAATGTGGAGACCTGGAGCAACTTTCCACCCCACAGTCCCCTTGAAGACTCAAAAGGGACAGAATCTGAGTAATCCCCACAGCTCCACCTTCCACCTAGGATGTCAGGCCAAGGAGAAAGCCCACAGCCACCATTGCAGCTTACTCTCTCCCACAAATGCCATATCCTGGTCCATCACATCCGATATAATACCTCAGCTTTGGGGAAAGTCTGATCTCAAACCCTAGTTAACATCACTATCCAAGCCACTTTGGCCACTCAGGATGCCATGAGCCTGTACAGGTACCCGGCACAGAACTGCTACAACTGGAAACTGAGAAATTCATCACACCAAGGCTACATATAACCAAGGGCACCATACAATGCCTATGTCAGCCTCCTGCCAACCTCAAATAAGAAGAAATCATCAACTCAAATGAGAAGAAACCTGAAAGGTAATTCTGACAATATGAAACAACAGAGTTCTCCAACATTCCCAAAAGATCTCACTAACTCTTCAGGAATAGACCCTAACCAAAATGAAATCTTTGAAATTCCAGACATAGAATTCAAAAGGTTGATTATAAAATTGCTCAATGAGATTCAGGAAAAAGTTGAAAACCAAATTAAGAAAAAGCTATTCAAGACATGAATGAAAAATTTTCCAAAGAGATAGAAATCTTTAAAAAAAAGTCAAGCTGAAATTCTGGAAGTGAAAGAATAATTTAGGGAAGTGTAAAATGGAGTGTAAAGTTTTAACAGTAGACTAGAGCAAGTAGAGTAAGTGATCTCACAACTTGAATACAAGGTTTTTTAATTAACCCAATCAGGCAACAAAAGTAAAAATAATCAAGAGAATGGAACAAAGTCTTCAAGAATGTGGAATTGTGCAAAATGTCCAACCTAAGAATCACAGGTGTTCCTGAGGAAGAAGAGAAACAGACTTGGAAAACCTATTTGTCAGAATAATGGAAAACAAATTCCCTAGCCTTATCAGAGATCTGAACATCCAGATACAAGAAGCCCAAAGAACACCAAGAAGATGCATCTTAAAAAGATCATCCCTAATTATAATAATCAAGCTATGCAAAGTTAATATGAAGAAAAAAATTTTAAGAGTAGTGAGACAAAAGCATCAAATAACTTACAAAGGTAAACCTATCAAACTAGCAGCATACTTCTCAGAAGAAACCCTAAAAGCCAGAAAGAATTGCTTCCCATCTTCTATTTCCTCAAACAAAATAACAGGCAGCCAAGAATTTTGTGTCCTGCCAAATTAAATTTCATAAATTAAGGAGAAATGAAGTCTTTCTCAGACAAGCAACACTGAGGGAATTTGTAACCACTAGACCATCTCTACAAGACACTCAAAGGAGTTCTAAATACTAACAAAATGTCAAAATACACCAGTAGAAAAACACTGGAAATCATAAAGCTCACAGTCCTTATGGAACACCAACACAATAGTATTAACCCGGGTAATGCCATCCTAGAGACCCCTGGCATTTTGCTAGCTACGCTGGGATGAAAAATCCCAACATATATAGCAATTTAACATACGGCCATATTTAGCACCTAGCCTAACAACAAGACTTTCTCTCAACTTACTTAACCACAAGACTTCGTTACCCCCTAGCAACGCCAACCACAAAAATTTCTTCCCAAGCCCTATAACTGCCCTAGCCTGGAAGTGGTCATAGGCTTCAGTTTTCCAGAGTCCCCTCCACAGGTTCTTCACCTTGGAGTAAACCTGTGCTGCTGTTGAGCCATCAGTCTCCTGTCTCTCTTTTTCTTTCTGCTTGTCTTCTTGACCTAGCATTTGGTGCCAAAGCCTGGGAACAGGTTTTAAGGTCCCACCATGGGCCAACTCCTAAGTTGTCCTGGTACCTAGCCCCATTCTCCTCTGTCATTCTCTCCCATCCTCTCTCCTCTCTCATACTTTTCCTCTTTCCTCTCTCAACAACTCGTGTGGCTCCAGCAGGACCTTCTCCATTGCTGGACACTTCATCCAACACTGATCACTAATCACTGAGTGAGTTTTTTTCTTCCCCCTATCTTGGATTCCTCTCTTTTGCTCATTTCTGTCCAGGACAGAGAACCTGTTGAAAACCCCAGTGCTGGGTGAAAGGTCTTCCTGGTCACCGCTGGGTGGTGACCCTGATTGTGGTTGTTGCTTTACAGGATGCTCTTAAAGTGGCCACCACCTGTCAATAATTGTCATTGCTTCGGGGGGATGCCCTTAAAGCCCTTAACTGTCTCTTGAAAACAGTTAAAGTTCGTGGGGACACCTCGTTCTTCCACTGTTGCCCTGGTCCTGGGGATCAGTTGCTCATCCCTCCAAATGTATCCATATGAGTCAAGCCTCCTCTAAACCTCCCCAAGACACTCTTCTCAAATGTCTCCTTTGCAACCTCAAAATTTAGATCTTACTCTATGACCAAAGCATCCCTCAAATGTCTTAAAAATTTAGGTCTTATTCTAAAACCAAAGCATCTCATTTTCTTCTGTAATACTACTTGACCCCAATACCAATTGAACAATAACCATCAATGGCCCAAAAATGGAAACTTGAACCTCCAAATTCTCCCTATCCTTAACAATTTGACTTCCAAATTCTCCCTAACCTCAACAATTCACTCCAGCGCAATGGAAAATGGTCTGAGGTCCCCTCTACCTAAGCTTTCCTCTATCTCCAATCCAAACCCCCCCTCCATCAAACTTATAATCCTTTTCAAATCCTCCTTATTCATAGCCTCCTCCTTCCTTTTCCCTCTCCCCCTCAAACTTGCTTTTGTACCCAACGACGTCCTTCCCCAGTCATCCCCAAAGTTCTGCTCCTTCCTCTCAGAGAGGTGGCTTGGACAGAGGGCATACTATGAGTTCATGTTCTTTTCTTCCTGGGTAATCTCTCTCAAATTAAAAAAAGCAACCAAGCTCCTTCACTTCTAACCCTATTTACCATAATGAATTCCTCCACATCACCAAGTCCCATGACCTTACCTGCATACAGGCATAACCTGTATGTTATTCTTTCCTTTTCCCTTTCTGCAGAGGAGGCGGAACATATCTGGGCAGCAGCTCAATCTCATGTCAGTACCCTCCAATGGCAGGACCCAGCCCATAATCCCATAGGCATCACAACAGTGCCCTGCACAGAGCCCTCTGGAATTATCAAATTAACTCCCCAAATAGACAGAAAAGGGGCCACATAATAACCTGCCTATTAGTTGGAAGAGACAAGGCAGCACTAAAACTAGTTAATTATAAAAAAAATCAAATAAATTCCTCAAGGTCCTGACCAAAATCTTGCCCTTTTTTTCCTCCTGTCTCTCAGAGGCCAGTCATGCTTAAATATTCTACTTTTACCCCAAATTCTAATTAAGGTAAAATTTACTTACACCTTCATTTTATCTCTTAATCAACATATGTTAAAAAAAACTTCAAAAATTAGAGGATGGTTCCCCAAACTTCACATCAGGGTCTTATCAAAACTGCCTTTAAGATTTTAACAATAGAGATGAGCAAAAGACCCCAAAACTAAAAGGAAATCAGCCCAGACACCAACTACAGGCAGCAACCCATTGACAGGGTTTCAGTGGCTCCAAAAAAACCTTTTAACCCACAGCAAACCCCCATCCACCACCAGTACAATGCTATAATTGTGGCCAGCCAGGACACTGGTCAAGGGTGTGCCCAAATCCTAGCTGCCCCCAGCCCATGCTCTATTTGTGGAAAAAAGGCACTGAAGTCAGATTGTGACCAGCGAGACTCTCCCTCCTGTTTGGTCCCTTCTAACACTCCCAGCTTTCCTCATCCACAACCAGGACTGGCTGAATTCCTTGGCTTGGCTACCGAAGACTGATGGGGCCCAGGGTCTTCCACCCCCACCGCCTCTGTCATCGGTGCTATCACAGAACCTGGGGTAATGCAGTCAGTATCTGGGAAGTTTGTCTCTTTCTAATTGAATATAGGGACTTCGTATTCAGTCTTGGCAGAATACACAGGACCCCTCCTTAACTCCTTTATCTCTATTGTCAAAGTAAATAAAATATCTTTCACTCCTAAGATGACAGAGCTGCTACTCCGTTTTCTATTCAACACAACCTTCTTTCACTCTTTTTTAGTTACTCCAGAGTGCCCCACACCTATACTAGGAAGGGACATCCTATCAAAGTTTCAAGCTTCCATACAGTTCATCCCTCACAACCGCCCTTACAATTCTACACGCTTCATTTTACTTTGCCACCCAGATGCCTCTCCCGCCTCCTCTATATCCTCTCTTTCCTCCCTCCTTTCCCTTATAAAACTTATAATCTAGAACATTTCCATACCATCATACCCCCATCATGGTCAATCTACAAAACCCCTCAACCTACCTTAACCAACCTCAACACCCTTTAAGTCCATCTAACTTAAAAGGACTCAAACCCATTATCTCCAAATTGCTCTAAGCAAATATCCTAAAACCAACCAACTCCCCTCACAACACTCCTATACTAGCTATTAAAAAAAACAAGATCAAATAACTCATACCAGCTTATCCAAAACCTACATATTGTTAATCAAGCTGTCATCCCCATCCACCCCATTGTTCCAAACCTCTACACTCTGCTCTCCCTTCCCACCTAACACCACCCACTTCTCCGTCTTAGACTTAAAAGATGCCCTCTTCACCCTTCCCCTTAACACAGCCTGCCAAAATCTCTTTGTCTTCACCTACGTAGACCCAGACTCAAAAAACTCAGCCCAATTAACCTGGATGGTCCTGCCACAAGGCTTGAAGGAAAATCTTCACCTCGTTAAACAAGCCATTCTCAAAACCTATCTAATTTAAATTTAACCCCCAATATCCTTCTACAATATGTTAATAATCTTCTCCCATACAGTCCCTCATATAATCTTTACATTCAATATACCTCTAAATTACTCAACTTTCTGGAAAAACATGGATATCAAGTCTCTCCCACTAAAGCCCAAATTGCCAAAAATAAAAATAACCTATCTCAAACTCACTATAACTCCTACAGCCCAAGCCCTTTCCACACCCGAAACACACCTCGTTCAAAACATGCCTGTACCCGTTTCCAAAAAGAATCTCCTTTCTTTCTTAGGCTTCACAAAATATTTTCAATTATGGATATCTAATTTTAGTCTGTTAACCAAACCTCTTTATTTAGCTTCACAAGGCCCTATCCACAAACCTTGAAACCCCTCATACCCAATTAATTCTCATTTTCACAAACTAAAAGAGGCCCTCCTAAAGACCCCAGCCCTAAAACTGCCAAACACTACCAAACCTTTCACCTTATATGTCCACACAAAACACAACACTGCCCTTAGACTTTTATGTCAGTTCTATGGCAGTACTCCACAGGCCATAGTACATCTGTCAAAACAACTCAATTCTGTCATCTAAGGCTGGCCATCATGCTTCTGAGTTCAAGGTGTTGCCGCTATACTCACAACCAAAACACTAAAACTAATGCTCTACCAACACACAACTGTCTTCTTTTCCACACCCACAATAGCCAAAGTTACAGGCTTTACACACTAAATACACAATTCAAAATTAAAAAGGGCCCCAAGTCCTATACTCCCAACAATGAGATGCCTTTATTCAAACTAGCAGAGAAAAACATGTCAACAACATCCTCCTGCTTCACTAATCCGGATTCCATAACTTTCAATACCAGCATGTATGCAGCCTCAAGCCAGAGGGCACCTCAGAACTTTAACCCCAGATGCAATGCCCCCCCTCAGCAGGAAGTAGCCAGATGACCTATAATGCCTCTCTCCCCATACCTATGTACTCTCCTCTCCTATCTATCTATCTATCCATCTATCTATCTATCACGCATTTCACAAGCCTCCATCCACACCAAAGCCTCCTAAACATACTTCATTTCCCACAGGACCTACCTCTTTTCAGTTCAAAAAAAGTTCCTAAACTTCCAAAATCTCCTAAATCATATGCCAAAAAGAGCCCTTAATAACTCCATACATATGGATGTTCTTTTAATCATACTACCAATAGTAGCTGCTATAATATTCATCTTATATCAGATATTTTTGGCAAAAACCTCCACCCTATAACACTTGGCCAACTTTCCAAGTTCCCTAAGCTAATAAACCCCACCTTCAACAATTTCTTAGAGATCCTTCACTCTAACCTTGCCTTTTGCCCCCTTAATAATCTCCCTACCTCAGTAAATCAAATACTTTCATCAATTACTAATCTGTAGTTTCAAGGAGACCTATATAATTTCTCCCCCAACCTTATCACTTGGTACTCCTTCCTAATGTGCATTTGAGTTTACAACCTCCTTACCACACCATGAAGCTCGACCTTCTCCTACATTAGCCTCTTATTCTAACCTTATCCTCCTTATAGATCTCATTCCCATTTACATTGTCTTCTAACTGTTAAACTTCTTTCATCAATCACACACACTAGGTCTTACTCAGTACACAGCTTCCATTTAACTGTCTATCTGTCAATCCAAACCCAGTGGTTTACAGCCATCTCAGTCAATCTAGCCACTTGGGCCCAAACTAGCATAAATTTACATCTCACATTTCAAACAAATCTTCTTTTAAAATCTTTTAATAACCTTAATCACCTAAAAACCTATTCTAAAACCTCCAAAGGGGCATTCACACAATCAAGTACACGCTTTTGTCTGAACAATACATTCAAGACCTGCCACCTTTCCTTACCCATCATCTACCAAAACCCTAAACCTCCAATCTAAAAACCCATCACCTCTTAAACCTCACTAACCACCCCAACACCTCTTCGACTCTGGTGCTCATTCCCTAACCCCTCTCACGAGTCCTTTTTAAAACCTCATCCTAGCCGGGCTCGGTGGCTCAGCCTGTAATCCCACGCCTTGGGAGGCTGAGGTGAGTGAATTGCCTGAGCCCGCGGGTTCGAGACCCACCCGGGCGACTTGGCGAGACCTCATCTCTGCAATAAATCAAAAAATTAGCCAGGCTTGGTAGCGCGCGCCTGTAATTCTGGCTACTCAGAAGGCTGAGGCGGAAGGATCGCCGGAGCCCAGCAGGTCGAGGCTGCGGTGGCCGGGAGCAGCCACTGCACTCCAGTCTGGGCGACAGAGTGAGACTCCAACTCAAAAATAAAAATAAAAAAATAAAAAAGACGAAAGCACATAGTTAGCCTCCATTACCTACAGGTTTTGTCTTTCCATCCTGGGAATTTTCTTCCTGTATGGGACATCGTCCTGTCTCTGTCTAACCGCCAATTGGTCAGACTTTTGTACTTTAATACACCAGTCTCTAAACATCAGTAATCTACCTAGTAATCAGACAATTCAAATCCTTCTATCAGCTTCAATCTTGTTCTCTGCAATTAAATCCAAAAGGCCAATTCAACTCTTGCTCTTACTAGTAGGATTAAGCATTTACAATTAAATTCATTGATAAGGGTAGTGCTCCAAAATAGGAGAGTGCTTAACCTCCTAATGACTAAAAAGGGGGTGTCTGTATATATCTCCAAAAAGAATGTTGTTTTTTGTTAATAAATCAGGTATAGTTCAGAATGCAGCACATAGACTTCAAAACTGGACAGCAGAACTCAAACAGCAGGCTACCAACTCATGATAGACCAGGTCATCCCTCTCTACCTGAATGCCCTAAATAATCCCATTTCTCAAATCTCTACTCCTCAACCTTCTCTTACTCACTTTTAGAGATTTCCCTATTAACTTTATCTCACATTTTGTCTCCCAGCAACCAGATGCCTTTATTCAAACTAGCAGAGAAAGCATTTCAACAACATCCTCCTACTTCACCAATCCAGATTTCATAACCTTCAATACCAACAAGTATGCAGCCTCAACCCAGAGAGCACCTCACAACTTTAACCCCAAATACAATGCCCTACCTCAACAGGAAGTAGCCAGATGACCTACAATGCCCCTCTCCCCCACTCCTATGTGCCCTCCTCTCCTATCTATCTATCTATCTATCTATCTATCTATCTATCTATCTATCTATCTATCAACAAAAAGGCAGAAATGTTATCCTAGGTAACACCATCTTAGAGACCCCCGCCATTTTGCTAGCTACCTCTGCAGGAAAAATTCTGCAAACATCCTGATATATGTGTATAGCACCTTCAACATTCGGTCATATTCAGCACCTACCCTAACCACAAGATTTCCTCTCAACTTACTTAACCAAAAGCCTTAGTTACCCCCTAGCAATGCCAACCACAAAAACTTTCCCGCCAAGCCCTATAACTCTCCTAGCCTGTAAGCAGTAATGGGCTTCAGTTTTCTGGAGTCCTCGCTGCATATTCTCTACCTTGGAATAAACCTGTGTTGCTGATGGGTCACCGGTCTCCCATCTCTCTTTTCCTATTGGCTCAGCTTCTTGACCTAATAAATAGAGAAAAATAAATAAATAAAACAATCAGGTAACAACCAACATGATGAATGAAGTAATCCCTTACATATCATTATTAAATCTGGACATAAATGGTCTCAATGCCCCCACTAAAAAGATATAGGCTAGCAGAATGGAAACACACACACACACACACACACACACACACAAACCCCAAATATCTGCTGCCTTCAAGAATTCACTTAACAGACAAAGGTTCCTATAGACTCAAGATAAAGGGGCAGGAAAAAGTATTTTCAAATATAAGCACAAATAGAAATCAAGAACAAGCAATTCTGACATCAGATAAAATGAACTTTGACAACAGTAAAAAAAAAAAAAACCCACAAAGATAATTATTATATAATGACAAAGGGATCAATCTAACAAGAAGATATAATTTTAATCATATATGTACCTAACACTAGAGCACCTATCTTCATAAAACAAATTCTACTAGATCTGGAAAAAAAATGGAGAGATAGACAGTAGTACAATAATTGTGGGAGACTCCAATATTCCACTAACAGAAATAGATAAATCATCAAGGCTAAAAGTCAACAAAGAAACACTAGAACTAAGCTGGACCCTAGAGCAAATGGAACTGACAGACATCTATAGAACAGTCCACCTCCAAACTACAGAATATACATTTTTCTCATCAGCACCTGAAGCATACTCCAAGATATACCATATGATAGACCACAAATCAAGTCTCAATAAATTCAAAAGAAATTGAAATAATATCAATCACCTTCTCAGACCACAGTAGAATAAAACTAGAAATTAACTCCAAGAAGAACTCACAAAACCAAACAAAAATATGGAAGTTTAACAATTTGCTTTTGAATAATTATTGGGTCAACAATGAAATTAAGATGGAAATTTAAAAATTCCTCAAAATGAATTACAACAATGAAACAAGTTATCAAAACTTCTGGAATACAGCCAAAGCTGTGCTCAGAGAAAAATTTATAGTGCTTAAATCCCACATTAGTAAGACTGCAAGATCACATATCAACAACGTAACATCAAATCTCAAGGAACTAGAAAAAACACAAACCAAAGCAAAGCCTAACAGAAGAAAATAAACAATTAAGATTAGAGCAGAAGTAAAAGAAATTGAAATAAAAATATACAAGGGATCAATAAAACAAAAAGTTTGTTCTTTGAAAATATAAAATTGATAGACCACTAGCTAGATTAATTAAGAAATAAAGAAGATTCAAATTAGCTTAATTAGAAATGAAAATGGAGATATTACAGAAGATATAATGGAAATTCAAAAGATCATCCAAGTTGATTATGAATACCTCTACACAAACAAACTAGACAATCTAGAGGAAGTGGATATAGACTTAGAAACATATAACCCCACAATCTTGATTCAGGAAGAAATAGAAACTCTGAACAGACAAATAATGAATAGTGAGATTGAAATAGAATTTAAAAGTCTCCCAACAAAGATTCATAACAACAACAACTAAATAAAGAAATAATATAAAATAAATCAAAATAAAAATCACCCAACAACAAAAAATAAGTTCAGGATCTGATGGACACAGATTCTATAAGACTTTCAGAAAAGAACTGGTACCAATTTTACTGAAGCTAGTACAAGAGGGAAGAGGAAGGAATTCTCCCTAACTCATTCTATGAAGCCAGTATCACCCAGCCACTCAAGCCAGGAAAAGACACAACAAAAAAAGAAAACAGACAAATATCCCTGATAAACATAGATGCAAAATCCTTAACAAAATATTAGTAAACTGAATTCAACAGCACATAAAAGAATAATTCACCACAATCACGTGGGTTTTATCCCAGGTGTGCAAGGTGGTTCGACATATACAAGTCAATAAATGTGATTTGCTACATAAACAGAATTAATAACAAGTCATAAGATCATTTCAATAAATGCAGAAAAAGCATTTGATAAAATCCAGCAAACTTCATGATAAAAATCCTCAGCAAAATAAGCATAGAGAAAACATTCCTGAAAATAATAAAAGTCATGTATGACTAATTGCAGCCAATGTTAACCTAAACAGAGAAAAGTTAAAGGCATTACCCCTCAGAACTGGAACAAGGCAAGAATGTCCACTGTCACCACTCCTATTCAACATAGAAGGAAGTCATAGAGCAATTTGGCCAAAAAAAAAAGAAGAAAAGAAAAGAAAGAAAGAGTAGCCAAATTGGAAACAAATAAATCAAACTATCTCTGTATACCAATAATATGATCTTATACTTAGAGAATCCTAAAAATACCTCCAAAAGAATCCTATACTTAATAAATGAAGTTGGTAGGGTTTCAGGATGCAAAATCAACATACACAAATCAGTAGCATTGCTATACATCAATTGTGACCAAACTGAGATCAAATCAAGAACTCTATTCCATTTACAACAGTTGCAAAAAAACTAAAACACCTGGGAATATATTTAACCAAGGAGGTAAAAAATCCATCGAAGGAGAACTACAAAACACTGATGAAATAAGTTGTAAAGGAGGACACAAACAGATGGAGAAACATAGCATGCACATGGATTGGAATAACAAACATAGTTAAAATGACCATATTACCCAGAGCAATCTACAGATTCATCACAATCCTTGTCAAACTTCCAACATCTATTTTCATAGAAATTTTTGTAAATCCTAAAATTTAGATGGTACCAAAAAAAAGACAGACTAGCCAAAGCAATCCTAAGCAAAAAGAATAAAGCTGGAGGCATCACACTGCCTGATTTCAAATTATACTATACATCTTTAGTAAACAAAACATCATGATACTGGGATAATACAAGACATGTGGACCAATGGAACAGAATAGAGAATCTAGAAAGTTACACAAATACCTACAACTAACCGTTCTTTGACAAAGCAGATAAAAACATAAACAGGGAAAAGAACACCCTGCAAATGGTGCTAGGAAAATTGGATAGCTACATGCAGAAAAATGAACTTGACCCTCATCTCATCCCATATACAGAAACTAACTCAAGATGGATTAAAGTTTTAAATGTGCAGCAAAAACAAAAATAAATAACCGGGTCTTAATTAAACTAAAAATCTTCTACACAGCAAAAGAAATAATCAACACAGAAAATAGGCAAGCTATAGAATGGGAGAAGATATTCATAAACTGCACATCTGACAAAGGACTAATGTTCATAATCTACAGAGAACTCAAATCAGCAGGAAAAAAGCAAATGACCCCATTAAAAAGTTGGCAAACAACATGAACAGACACCTCTCAAAAGAAGATACACAAATGGTCAATAAACATATGAAAAAGTGCTCAACATCACTAGTTGTCAGGGAAATGCAAATCAAAACCACAATGAAATACCACCTTACACCAGTCAGAATGGCCACTATTAAAAAAATCAAAAAACAATAAATGCTGGCACAGACACAGTGGAAAGGGAACATCTATGCAGTGTTGGTGAAAGTGTAAATTAATGCAACCTCTATGGAAATTGGTATGGAGATTTCTCAAAGAACTAAAAGTAGATTTACCACTTGATCCAAACAATCCCACTACTAGGTAACTACCGAAAGGAACAGAGATGGTTATGAAATAAGACACCTGCACCCATGTATTCATCACAGCACAATTCACAATTGCAAAGATGTGGAATCAACCCAAATGCCCATCAACTGATCAGTAGATAATGAAAATGTGGTATAAATGCACTAGGGAATAATATTCAGCCATCAAAAAGAATGTAATAATGTCATTTATAGCAACTTGGATGGAATTAGGAAACATAATCCTAAGGGAACTAGCACAGGAACAAAAAAACCAAACACCACATATTCTCACTTATAAGTGGGAGCTAAACTAAGAATCTGCAAAGACATGGAGAATGATATAATCAACATTGAAGACTCAGAAGAGGGAGGAGGAATGTGGTGAAGGGACAAAAAATCATCTATGGGGTACAATGGGCAAGGTGGACGTGGTGGGTACATTTAAAGCCCAGACTTCTTCATTACTACACAATGCAACCACATAACCAAAAACTATTTGTACCCCCTAAAGTCATTGAAATAAAGAAAAAAAAATTTAATGCACCTGTAGCATCATAGAGTAATCTTTTGGAAAACATTTCAAAGACTCATTTGGGGTTCAAATTCAAGTTAAAACTCAGGCCAGGAATGGTGGCTCATGTCTGCAATCCTAGCACTTTGGAAGGCTAAGGTGAAAGAACTGCTTGAGCCCAGGAGTTTGAGACCAGCCTAGGCAGCATAGCCAGACCCTGTCTCTACACAATTTAAAATTTTAAAAATGAGCTGGCTGTGGGGCATGTACCTATATTACCAACTACGTAGGAAGCTGAGAAGGGAGAATTGCCTGAGCCCAGAAGGTCAAAGCCACTTTTTAGTGAGTGGTGATCATGCCACTGCACTCCAGCTTGAGCTGGAGTCTCACTCAGAGTGAGACCTTAACGCAAAAAAAAAAAAAAAAAATCATTATGGGACAACCACTAGTAAAAAAAAAAATGCTGCCAATATGGTTATCAGCTACACGATGTCATCTACACAAGACTAAATTTGTGTGTGTATAGTATATCATAATATAATTTCTTACCTAGCACCTGACATTCTTTGACTTTAAATGTGAATTCATCTACATTTTAATAAATATTAATCAAGGACCTAAAACAATCTACACATTACAGAGCTTTCAGCAACATTCTAAGATTTTCAAAGCATCATATATTTGTATCCTCTGTATTAGTTCTCTAGTAGCTAATGTAACAAATTACCATAAACTTGCCATCTTAAAACCTCAGAGTTCTAAAAGTCAGAATCTTATGTGGGTTTCGGTGTGCTAAAAATTAAAGTGTGGGTAGAACTGACATTCCTTTCTGGAGCTCTAGGGAAGAGTCTGTTCTTTGCCTTCTCTGATTTTTAGAGACTGCCACTTTAACTCATGACCACTTTCTTCCATCTTCAAACTCAGCAATGGCAGACTAAAGCCTTCTCTAGACACTTCACTCTGACCTGCTCTGCTTTCCTCTTCCACTGTAAAGAAGCCTTGCAGTCATATCTGGTCTACCAGGATAATGTGAGGTGATTTCTTTATTTTAAGGTCTGCTAATTCAAAACCTTAATTCCTGTTTACCACATGATGTAACATATTCACAGATTCCAGAGACTAGAATGTGAACTTTTTTTCTTTATCTTTTTTATTTTTATTTTAAAGATGTGAGGTACAATTCAGGATTATGTACACAAGTGGTCATGGACAATTATTCTCTCTACCACCCGCATAATCTAAACTACATATCTATTATAAATTTCCCTATGCTTGAAAATTTCTGAAAAATACTTGAAAATGTGTGTACCCAGGAAGTATGTGTAGATACAGGCTGCATCTCCACACAGCAGCTGCAGGGCTGGCAGCACACTAAAGGGAGGGGACAAGGTGTCAACAACACAGCCAAGGGCTGGCGTCTAGCACCTCCCCCCCAGACATCACAGCACAGCACAGAGTGTCTTGGAGCTCTCATGTTCAAGTTCAGATTTGTCATCTATGTTGATGTCACTTATATCTGTCAAGATAGGAGGGTAGAACATGCAGCCATTCTTTGGTATTCAGGAGGACTTTGTTCCAGGACCTCCTACAGATACCAAAATCCAGGGATACTCAAGTCCCTGTTACGAAATGGTGTAGTGTTTGCATGTAACCTGCACACATCCTCCCATATACTTTAAAACATCTCTAGATTACTTATAATACCTAATATAATATAAATGTCACGTAAATAATTATTTTTTAAATGACAAGAAAAAAAGTCAGTACAATGTTCAGTACAGATGCAACCACCCTTTCTTCCCCCAAATATTTTCCATCAGCAGTTGGTTGAATGCACAATGCAGAACCCATAGATATGAAGGAAGTACTAAATTTATTTGAGAATATGTTAGTTTGGTTTATTATTTTTAACTATTTACACAAAGTGTATGTGGATATCCATTTGAATACTCTTTTCTGGAGCCTTGAAAATATCAGGGGCCAGTCTGCCTCTGGTATCCTTATTCTGACCCTTTAATTCAAATTAAATTTGTATATCCATAAAACAAGTTAGCAGTTCAAGAAAAAAATTTTTCTGACAAATACTAGAAATGTATCTAATTTATTTCACCTTAATTCAAATTATTCTCTGAGATTACCAACATTTTGTTAAATTGGATGTTTGAAGGACCTAGATGACTTTAGCTTCATTTTCTTATTCCTACAAGAAAGCTTTTCTTATTCATGTATTTACAACATATGAATTAAAAAATTCCTGAGACATGCTAAGACATAATGATCAAGAGCAAAATATTTAAGCCTGGTGTTGTGGACTTACACCATCCCTGATAAATGTGCATTAATCTCCAGTTGAAGGTCAATCTTGCTTTTAATATATCATCTCAGTTTAACTACATTTTTGGCTATTTGTGTTACAGAAAACAAAAGATAGTAATTCCAAGTTATTTTCTTAAATCCAACCTCTTTTTGGAGACTAACTCTGGAGAGAATAACATATTTCTAATTTCTTATGGATTATGATTTCCACTGGTCGTGGATAACAATTACATAAATTTGACAAGGGTCGTCTCTTTTAGTTTGAGTCATTAAAAATCAGTTAGTCTTTGTTTTGTAGAACTATTTTATAAAAAAACTATTGGATTTTCCTTTCTTGTAAGATTGTAAGATTATGTGTTCTGCCAAAGAATGAGGGGAATTTAATTACCTCCAAAAAATTACTAAATTTTAGGAAGTATTTTACAAAATACCATTCTTTACTTCATAAAGGGTCAGCCCATATTTCATGAGTTTCCATTCATCTGACAGAGCTGTGGTGTTTATAATTGTGTATATAAAGTCATCAGTCTTCTAGAACCATCTTTAGCTGAGCGAGCCCCAAAGCGTGGTCCATTCTGCTCAGATCTGATCAGCATCTTTATAGCTTATCAGCCTTGGGGTTCAATTTTGTTTTGGATGCTTTTATAAATGAGCACAATCACTGGTGAATCTGTTCTTCCAGATTGCAAAGAGAAAAATCGAGAGAGGAACTTTAGTAGATTACTGTGTCATTGAGAATAAAGTACAAGCACAAATGCACCAAAAGTAGTCTCAAGGATGATTTTGCTGGGTGTACATTTTCAGTTTAATTCAATAAAATTAGATGATTGTCGTAGTTATTATTGTTTTTGAAGTTATACGCTAACCCCAGGCTAGGGTTATGATCAATGTACTATCTAACAAAATCAATTTGTTCCAAAGTACTATTTTTTTCTTTTAAAAAAAAGGAAAGATAAAAGAAAAGAGGAGTAGCAATGAAGAGAAAGTATAAAAATTACTTCAGGATTTTCTTCTTCTGTACATGTGTGTGATGCATTTTATACTTTTTAGCAGCTAACAACAGTATAGTTGTTGTCAGTTACCAAGACAGTTGCAGAAATAACAGAAACCAAGAGAAAATTTTAATCATTTTAATGGGTTTTGCACTTATAAAATTTCCCCAGAAAAGGGCTCATAGTAATATTTACCTCAATGAGTTTTTTAAGTCAACAGAACAATTACAATGTAACATAAAGGGAAAAGTTGTATTCCTTACATATATTTCTAAAAATATTTTGCCATACTAAAGTACTGTTTTATTTAGTATTTTAATAAAAGAAGCAAAATTCCCAAAGGTCAAAATATCAAATAATTGAGTTTATTGGTAATTTGTTAAACTTCCGAAAGACTATAAAGTTTTCAAAGCAATTTTCATGCCTGGCAAAAGACAATTTTCCTTTTTTATGCTAGGAACTTAAAGAAACAATAGTAATGTTTAAAAAAAATCCATGTCAATACTGTCCCACTCTGGAAATCTATTTCTCACCTATCGTAAACTGTAACTATATCCAGAAGCAAACATTGACATGAATGAGCCTCAAAGAACATTTAGTTTGCATAGTTTTTATCTACCCATTCTGTGCAGAGCACCATATTCTTTGCATCTTTTTTAAAAAAACCTTTACAACACAGAACTGAAAAGTGAAACATACCATATAATCAGCAATCACACTGTGGTATTTACCCAAATGAGTTGAAAACTTACATCCACACAAAACCTACACATGGATGTTTATAGCAGCTTTATTCATAAGTGTCAAAACTTGGAAGCAACCAAGATATCCCTCAGTAGGTGAACGGATAAGTAAACTATGGTACAACCAGATAAAGGAATATTATTCAGTACTAAAAAGGAATGAGCTATCAAGTCATGAAAACACATGTAGGAAACAAAGGCAATGAAAGAAGTCAGATGGAAAGTCTACATATTATATTATTCCAGTTATATGACATTCTATGGAGACAGCAAAAAGATCATTGATTGCCAGGGGCTAACAAGGAGAGAGGATAAACAGGCAGAATACAGAGGATTTTTAGGAGAGTAAAACTATTATATACAATACTATAGTGGGGGACTCATGACATTATGCGTTTATCAAAACCCAGAGAATGTACAATACCAAGAGGGAACCTTAATGTAAACTGTGTGCTTTGGGTGATAATCATGTGTCAATGTAGGTTCTCTAGTTGTAGCAGACTATCGTTATGATGGGTGATGTTGGTAATATGGGAGGTTGTGCATGTGGGAAAGGAGTAGGGGAATATGGGAACTGTCCACATCTTGTTTCACTCGGCTAAGTCCCCAACTGCTCTAAAAAATAAAGTCTATTTTTTAAAATGTGAAACAAAGCCCTGAGAGACTACTTCAGGTGCATTTGTGTTCATAATTTATTCTCAATGACACAATAATCTATGAAAGTTCCTATCTCAATTTTCTGCTCCCCCCTACCACCATCTTCAGAGAAGACCACATTTCTAACACTTTGGCTCTATTCACCTTTATAGTCATTTTGGTTCGCTTCTAAACCAGTCAGCAGCAGAGCCACAAATACCAGATTAATAACTAAGATTCCTGGTTGTCTGGACCTAAAACTCATTATCTTGTCTTTTTTTTAATGTCAAACAGACATCAGAAAATAACTTTAGAATTATTCAAACTAAATTTTTAAATTTCTTCCAGGTTTAATTAGCCAAGTAAATCACAATACTCATAATCACAGATTCAAGTAGTTACAAAATGCTGATTACCAAAATACCAGAGTGTTTTGCTTCAGGAGTTAGGAGGCTGTGGGGTGTTTGTGTGTGTGTGTGATGTGTGCATGCCCACGTGTGAGCTCTCTCTCAAATCTGCACACTAGGGTAGAGGACTGATGTCAATAGCAAATATAGGCAGATCCATTTCAAAATATCAGCACCACATCATGTAATTAATATGATAAAATAATGTCATCTGCTCTGAACGGTAGATCTAGTTTGTAAAATGTTAGACCAGGTGAATTTACAAATTGTGACACTTAATGCAACTCTCTGTTACAATCTAGATTTAATCAATTCTTAGTTGAGCACTGGCCAAGGGAAACTTAAAGCTGATTTTTTATTCTCCAACTCAGGTTTACTCCTACCAGTGGCTGTGGTTATATTTTGCTTATCATGAGGGACATAAGTGATTCAAACTAATTTTTAAAACCTTTTTTTTCTTCTTACTAACACAAAACTCTTCTGGTATTTCTCTAAAATTATAATGTATTTCATCTCTTTGATCTCCATCTCAGGGTTCTTTCCTCCTTTTCTGTGAATTTCAATTTCTTGGTACTAAGCGTAGTTACATGTAATTAAGATAAAAAAAACATAGCTGCCTTCTTGATCAAACAACACTGTACTCAGAACTTTGTGGAGAACATTAGCTTTTAGTAAAACTGGACATATTTTGGGATAACCACAAAGGGAAAAGGTAAAAAATAAGAATGAAATAGGATGTCTGAGTGTTGGCTTTATGTATAAGTCTAATAGAGATAGGTACTACATAGTCATCATTTGACTAGGTCACAAAAAGATATACTTGAAAGAAGAAAGAATTATTTTTAAAAATGTACTCCCATTTTGTGGGCTGTCTCCCTGCTCTCTTGATCTGACAAAGGCCTAACATCCGGGAACTCAAACATGCCAAAAGGAAAAAAAACAAACAACCCCATTAAAAAGTGAGCAAAAGGACCCTCAACATTTACCAGAATACTATAAGAAAGGGATTGGCAGTAGGGAGATACTGCTAGGGTCGGGGTGGGAACACAATATCAATACGGGTAGCTGATCTCAAACCAGGCAAAGTGGTGACAAAAGTGAGGCCCAAACTTTACCTGTATGATGACCACTTGTATGACTAATTCTGAATTGTACCCCACATCTTTAAAATAAAATATAAAGATAAAAATAAAAGAATCAGCTAAAAAAAAGTGGGCAAAAGACATGAATAGACACTTCTCAAAAGAAGATATACTGGCAGCCAACAGACACATGAAAAAGTGCTCAACCTCACTAATCATCAGAGAAGTGTAAATCAAAACCACATTGAGATACTACCTAACACCTGTAAGAATGGCTATTCGTCAATAAAGCAAACAACAGATGCTGGTGAGGATGTGGGGGGAAGGGAACACTTCCGCACTGCTGGTGGAACTGCAAACTAGTTCAATCTCTATGGAAAACAATGTGGCAATTTCTAAAAGAACTAGAAATTGACCTTCCATATGACCCAGCAATCTGCCTGCTGGGAATATACCCAGAGGAACTCAAATCATTCTACAAAATGATATGCACACACGCATGTTTATTGTAGCACTATTCACAATAGCAAAAACCCACGATGCTGCCCGTCAAAACTGGACTGGATAAAGAAAGCAGTGTATATACACAGTGGAATATTACTCAGCCATAAAGAAGGACAAACATATGGACTTAGCAGCAATTTGGATGGATTTAGAGTCTATAATACTCAGTGATCTATCACAGAAACAGAGAACTAAGTACCACATGTTCTCACTCATAAGTGGACCCTGAACATTTACCATAATACTATAAGAAAGGGATTGGAAGTAGTAGGATGTGAGTATAAATGTTTGTAAGAATTGTTGAATGCAGTCAGTACTATACTTTGCTGTGTGACCTTTTGGAGAAATCATGTGTCAAAAAGAAAATACCATATTCAGGGATCTAAAGAGAAGAAATTAACATCTCCCAATCTCTATGCTTTTCAGATTCTGAAAAACAGTACAAGTTAAAGACAATGGGATGACATTGCTTAAAGCAGGAGAGTGTAAAAGTTTTATTTTTTTAATGAAACAAACATTAAAAAGCAGGAACTGTTATGTTAATTTCATTTGATAGCAAATGAAGTACTTTTCAAGTACTTCTATCAAATGAGATATTATTTTTATATTATTTTATTTTATTTTGGTAACAACACCTACTATAAGATTCACCCTTACATGTGTGAAGGGATATCTCATCTCATTGACTTACATTTCCCGATCATTAGTATTGAGCATTTTGCACATATTAGTTGGCTGTTTGTATGTTTTCTTTAGAGAAATGTCTGTTCAGGTCTTCAGCCCATCAACAGAGTGAAAAGGCAATGTATAGAATGAAAAATATTTGCAAACATATATTTGATAGGTGTCAGCTTCCAAAATATATACTGAACTACAACTCAATAGCAAAAAAAAAAAATCTAATAGCCTAATAAGCAAATTTCTTTTTAGAATTTAGGCCCAACTTATCAATAGTGACTTTCTTGAGGGTTTATTGGTAGAGCAGAAGAATTAGAGTAAGGTTAATGTGTTCTTAGTGGAGTAGATGATTTTTTCTCACTACCCGAAGTTTTCTCATTTACCTCCACATCTAAGGAATCTGAACAATGTTTTAGGATGTATATCTTAAATCAGTTCAGATGTAGGGTGTAAGTGTACATCTCTACAAGACATTTTTCTGTATTATAAAAAAACTATGTAAACAGAGAAAGGGATTTATATTTTGAATTATAGAAAAAAATTAGTTAAATACTAGAAAAAATAATTAATTTTAAACATTTAAATTTTTCCGACTATATATTATCTTCAGAATGAAGGCTATCATAATTATTGTATGGGTATTCCTAAGTTTTTTCTATTTGTCTTTCTAAGTTGAGGTCTACTAAGAACAAATTGCATAAATAAGTTACGCCTCATGCCTGACTGTCTAATAGAAATATGTGCTTTCTGTACTTTTTCAAATATCTCAACTGTCTGCCCACAAGTTTAATAAACACATTTTCATTGTTATCAAGATTAATAATGTCGTATACTCACAGGGCAATTGGAAGACTTCCCTCTCACCAACAAAATCTATAGCAACGAAATATCTGAGTATTACATACAAAATATCATAATTTGTATATATAAGGTAGTGCTTACCGAGTCAGGAAGTATGTCAACAAAGGATAATTTTAAGCTAAAAATGTATTTATTTGTACTCTTTGTATTGGAATTTGTAGAAGTTGATACTTTCATAAGAAGGCTGTAATGCAACCTTACCTGAAAATGTATTTTCCAAATTTTGAGGATTTCTGATACCTAGATGTGAAGCAGGCAAAGGAGTAAGCTTCTAAGAGAATTGACTGGATCTTATATAAAGGATATACAAATTAATAAATACAGTCACTAAATAGATATTCGAGTAAATTATAGAATCTCAGTCAAAATGATATTTTGATGGACTTTGATGAATCTCAACTGTTCCAAATATATGTCAATGGGGGATAGAATATTTAAAAAAAAAAAGAAAGAAAGAAAAGAAAAAGGGGAAAAAAACAAACAGAAAAAGATACATTGGCTCAAAAACATCACCATGAACTAGACCTAGCAAGACTCCCAATGGGGAACAGGCCTGAGGGCACAGGCTGGCTTGGTACCAGCAAAAAGAAAACCAATAGGGTCAGGAGCTGCATGTACAGGGTATCAGAGGTCAGGATGGCTCACTTGAGATTGGGGAGCAGAGTTCAATATCCCCTCTCATGAAAGGAAGCTGGAAAAACAACAGCTGCAGACTGGTAGTTGAGACTATGTCTTCGGTGACATCGTGGACCTAAGGAGGGTGAAGGACAGAGCCATGCTGCCTGCTGCTTGGTGGCTGCATCAGTGATCTCCACATGCCACCTGAAAGGAGCTCTGGAGAGACTTTACAAGGCCAAGTCCTGAATTTTGGGCCTGGAAGTCTAGAAAGAAACATCTCACTAGTCAAAACATCTCACTAGTTAGGAAGCATGAGGGGGTGGAGAATGACAAGAGAGAAACACACAAGTAACTTTCTATTCAAAATCAGTCTTTAAACCAAAATATCAAAACACATAATAAAAAATTCTCATGCTACAATATCAACCAAATCAATCAATATAATAAAAACATAAATTTATCCAGAAAAAAATTAATATTCACAGTCTAGCCAAGACTTTAATACAATCAGGAGACTTAAAGAAATAGATGAATGATGAACATCCATTTAGAGGAAAAAGAAATGATGGAATAAATAAATGTAGGGATAAATAGATGACTATAAGATAGAGATATTTTGAAAAAGACAACAAAAGACATTACAGACAATAAGGATTTTAAATTAAAGAATTCAAAGGACAAAACTGAATTCTAGACTAGATACAGATGAAGAAAAAAGTCATGAGTTAAATAGTGGTATAGTACTAAAGAATTTGCCCAGAATAGAGCACAAAGTGACAGAAATATTACACTGTTAAGATATTTTAAGATACACTAAGTGATAATTTTCCAAAATAAAAGAGAGACATTCATTGGGAGATCAGAAGTGCATTTAGCACATTAAGAAAAATAAATAACTGCAAATTCACTTCTAAAAACACTAGTGAAATTACAAAAAATAAGAGAAAAAGCAAAATGTTAAATGATGTGAAAGAAAAGGTAAACTACAAAGAAATGGCAATTTGGCTTCTTATCAGTAACAATAGATGCCAGGAAACAATGACCTAACATCTTTAAATGCTAATAGAAAAACTGTCAGTCTAGAATTTTATATATAATCCATATTCAAGAATGAGCCCCAAATAAGTCATTTTAGACACATAAAAAGAGAGCTACCTCCCACAGAGCTTCATTATTAAAGAACAATCAAAAAAAAATGTTAATTCAGAGTGAGAAATAGGATTTAAGAAACTTGGGAGACTGAGGCAGAAGGATTACTTAAGTCCAGGAGTCCAACCTGGACAACATAGCAAGCTCCATCTCCAAAGAAAGAGAGAAAGAAAGGAGGGGGGAAAGGGGGAAGAGAGGGAGGGAGGGAGGTAAGGGGAGACAGAGAGGAAGGAAGGAAAGAAGGAAGGGGTGGGCACAAATCATGATAAAATATACTGGTATGAATTATTTACTTATATTTCAGTTGTATTTCTAATAAGCGATCACAATATTTGCTGATGCTAATTAAAAAGAAAACTCAAAATTGTAATGTAAAATAGAAGATAGTTGTTTATTGGAGAGCTAAAACATTAAAGTCATTCTTGTGTGTTTGGGAGATAATTAGAACTATTGAATTATTCTGAAATTTATTCGATGATTTTATAACTAAGTATGTGTATTAAAGAATTAAAAGTAAACCATACACATAAACAACAAACAAAAATAAAAGTAAAATACAACTAATGGCTCTAAACTACTACAAGATGGAAAAAAGAATACAGAAACATTTATCAATCTAACACACGTTTTAAAAAGGAGGGGAAAACAGAGGAGTAAATGAAAAACAAAATGGCACCAATCCAAATATATCAGAATTAATGTAAACAAAGTAAGCCCACCTATTATCAGATTATCAGTGTGAACCACTCCTATTTAGCATTATACTGAGAGTCCTAGCAACAGCAATCTGGCAAGAGAAAGAAATAAAAGGCATTCAAATTAGCAAGGAAGAATTCAAATTATCTCTGAGGACGACATGGTTGTATACTTAGAAAACCTTAAAGACCCCTCTCCAAGAGGTTTCTAGACCTAATAAACAACTTCAATAAAGTCTCAGGATATGAAATCTACATTTTAAAAAATCAGTAGCATTTCTATTCAGCAGTAATGCTCAAGCCAACAACCAAATCAAGAGCTCAATCCCATTTACAACAAACACACACACACACACACATACCTTGCAGACACTTAACCAAGCAGATGAAAAATCTCAACAAGGAGTACTACAAAACGCTGATGAAAGATATTGTAGATGACACAAACAAATGGAAGAACATTGCATGCTCATGGATCAAAAGAATCAATATTGTTAAAATGACCAGTGACCGTACTACCCAAAGCAACCTACATACTCAACATGATCCCTATCAAAACAACAGCACCATTTTTCACACAACTAGAAAAAACAATCCTAAAGTTTATATGGAATTTTAAAAAGAACTTAGACAGCCAACACAATCCTAAGTAAAAAGAACAAATATGGAAGCATCACACTGCCTGACTTCAAATTATACTATAAGCCTATAGTGATTAAAATAGCATGATACTGGTATAAGAATAGATACATCAGTGGAACAGAATAGAGAACTCAGAAATGAAGCCAGATACCTAAAACCAATTGATCTTTGACAAAGCTGACAAAAATAAACAATGGGGAAAAGACATCCTATTCAATAAATAGCACTGGGAAAACAGGCTAGCCATATGCAGAAGAATGAATACGGACCCCTACCTTTAACCATATAAAAAATAAACTCAAGATGGATTAAAGACTTAAATGTAATACCTGAAACAAGTCCTAGAAGAAAACCTAGGAAACATTCTTTTGGACATCTAGGCAAAGAATCTATGATGAAAACCCCAAAAGCAATTATGACAATAATAAAAATAGACAAATAGGACTAAAGGAATAAGCTTCTGCACAGAAAAAGAAATAATCAAGAGAGAACAGAAAACCTATGGAATGGGAGAAAATATTTGTAAATTATTCCTCAGATAAAGGACTAGTATCCAGAGTTTATAAGGAACTCAAACAACTCAACTTGAAAAAAACAACCAACCCCATCAAAAAGTGAGCCAAGGACATTAATAGACACTTCCCAAAAGAAGACACACAAGCAGCTGCCAAACATATGAAAAACTCCACTACAACACTAGTCATCTCAGAAATGCAAATCAAAATTGCAATGAGATATCATCTTACATCAGTCAGAATGGCTATTATTAAAAAGTCAAAGAACAACAGATGTGGGCACAGATGCAGAGAAAAGGGAACACTCTATGGAAAACAGTGTAGGGATTTCTTAAATAACTAAAAATAGAATTACCATTCAACCCAGCAATCCCATTACTAGGTATCTACCCAAAGAAAAAGGAATTACTATATTAAAAAAAGATACTTGTACTAGTATGTTAATTGCAGCACTATTCCCAACTACAAAATCATGGAACCAACCTAAGTGCCGATTAATGATTGACTGGATAAACAAAATGTGGTATAAATACATCATGGATACCCCATAAAACCATAATAAAAAATATTGATTAATGAAAAAAAAAATACACCATGGAATACTGTGCAGCCATAAAAAAGAACAAAATCATGTTCTTTTCAGCAACATGGATAGAGATCATCATACTGAGTGAACTAACCCAGACACAGAAAACCAAACATTGCACGTTCTCACTTATATGTAGGTATTAAGTAGCCACAAAGAAGGAAATAATATATATAGGGGATGATATAAGGGGAGAGACAGTAAGAGGAATTAGTACTCAAAAGTTACCTATTAGGAATAATGTTCACTATCTGGGAAATGGGCCCCTGAAGTCCAATCCCCACCACTACATAATATGTCCATGAAACAAACATATACCCCTTGAATCAAAAATAAAATGAAATAAAATAAAAAGCTTTTAAATTACTTACTTTTTAAAAAATCAGTTTTTAAATTAGGGTCAAATATTCAAAGCCCAACTTAAAACAAGACAGAAAAGACAAACTCAAAATAAAGGAATAGAAAAAGATTTATCAGAGAAATCCTCATCAATTCTGATTAACTATAACTATTAGTTAGTTATAATATTTTTATAACTACAGGATATCATTGAAGTATAATTTAAGATGAAAACATATTAATAGCAAAAACAAATATTATATACTTTATGTACCTAATAACATGACTTTGAAAAATATAAAACAAAGCTTATAGATTTATAAGAAAAAATATTACAAAAACAAAATGATGGAGGGATATTTTAATACATTTCTTCAGAAGCACAGAAGGAAATATTAAAGATGTAGAGGATTTGCAGAACAAAATTACAAATCCACATAATACACAATTTATCTGTGATAAAAATGTATATGTATAATTTTTATTTAAATAAATCAGAACTAATCATAAAAATATGCATTATCATCAAGCCCACGTGGAACATCTACAAAACATTTGAGTCATATTGTAGGGGACAAATCAAGACATAAATAATTTTAAAGACAACGTCACAAAGGTCATATTCTCAGAAAAAGAAACATAAAATAGAATTCAGCAATAAAAAACAAACCACTCCATATATTTGAAAACTTAAGCAGGCATGTATAAACAACTCCTTGGCTTAAAAAGAAAATTCCAACAAAAACTATAAGACAAACTTGAAATAAATAAAACCAAACAATGAAAGTAATATATGAAAATGATAAAAGTAAGTTTTATTTTAAAACCAAGAAATGCAGCAAAAGTTAAATCTTGTATTATATTTATAGTCTTAAATGTGTTTCTTTAAAAAAGAAGAAGAAAGAAAAGAAAAGCCAAGGAAAAAGAGTAATAAAATTTTTAATTCAAAAGCTAGAAAAAGAATTACAAAGTAAAACTAAAAAATGTAGCAGAAACAAAATACAGTGTAAGAGTCAAAATGAGTGCAACAGAACACTAGCAAGCTAGAGATCAACTAAAAAATCCTTAGTTGTCTAGTATAAACTTGCTAGCAAATCAGACAAGGATTCTGCAAGAGTAGAAAGTTACAGATTGATCTCACACATCAACAGAAATGCAAAAATTCAAAATAAAATGTTAGCCCATCAACATCACCAGATCATCAACACATTTAGATATATGCATATCACTTGATATAAGAAAATTGGATTTAGAATCGGAGGGCTGAGTCTGAGTCCTGGGCTATCAACTTATTAGATAAGCCTCCTTGTACTTAATATTTATGGCATTTGTTTTTTAATGTGGCTTTAAGAGAAAACATCGACATAACTACAACCCAGAAGGTTCTGAATTTACTCAAAATTATGTATATCAAAATTTTAATGGAATATTTTAGCTGAGAAAATATCATCTTTGAAGCTGTTCATTTGTCCCTAAAAAATATCAATGATGTAGTGTTTTCTTGACTAAAAGTAATTATTAACTAAAATAATTTTAATGTATAAACATATCCCAAGGTTGGCAACCAAATTCTGTTCTAGTTTTGTTTTGTTTTATAGTTAAAAACAATGTTTTCTAGATGATTTTCTTTGTGTAAGATAATCAAAAAAACAAAATACTGCTAGTCTTAACATTTCTTTTTTATTGATTAATAATTGTATATATTTACAAGATACATGTATTTGCTTGTTTGTTTGTTTGTTTTGAGCTGGAGTCTCACTCTGTCGCCCAGGCTGGAGTGCAGTGGCACACTCATGGCCACTGCAGCCTCCACCTGCTGGGCTCAGGTGATCCTTCTGCCTCAGCCTTTCAAGTAGTTGGAACCACAGGCATGCGCCACCATGCCTGGATAATTTTTTGATGTATTGTTGCGCAGGCTGGTCTCAAACCCTTGAGCTCAGGCTATCATCTCACCTCTGCCTCCCAAAGTGCTGGGATTATAGGCATGAGCCACTGTGCCCAGTCTATGTGTGATATTTTGATAGATGCCTACAATGTATAATTAATTACATAAGGGTAATTAGGACATTCATTTTCTCACACATTATTTGTGTTGATAACATTTCAAATCTACTCTTCTAGCTACTTTGAAATATATAATAAATTAACTATTGTCATTCTACTGTGCTATCAAACACTGACATTTTCTCCTTCTATCTAACTGTATATTTGAACTCATTAACCAACTTCTCTTCATCTTCCCTTCACCCTACCCTTCCCAGTCTCTGGAAACCATTATTCAATTCTTCACATTCATGAAATCCACTTTTTGAGCCCTCACATATGAGTGACAACATGTGACAATGTGTCTTTCTGTACCTGGCTTATTTCTCAGAACATCTTGTCCTCCAGTTCCATCTATGTTCCTGCAAATGACAGAATTTCATTCATTTTATGGCTGAAGAATATTCCATTGTCTATATAGACCAGATTTGTGTTATTCATTCATCTGTTGATGGATGTTCAGGTAGGTTCCATATCTTGGCTATTGTGAGTAGTGCAGCCATAAACATGGGAATGAATGGATCTCTTCGACATACTGAGGATATAACCTATCATTTGAGTATATACTCTGCAGTGGGACTGCTGGATCATACGGTAGATCTATTTTTAGTTTTGTGAGAAAATTTTATATGATTTTCCATAGTGGCTATACTAAATTACATTCTCATAATAGCATAATAGTATTTCCTTTTCTCCACATCCTTGTCAGTATTTGTTATTTCTTTCTGTCTTTTAAATAATAGTCAATTAGTTGGGATGAGATGACATCTCATTAAGGTTTTACTTTGCATTTTCCTGACATTGAGTGATGTTGAGAATTTTTTCACATGTGTTGGCCATTTTGGTGTCTTCCTTTAAGAAATGTCTAATTTGATCTTTTGTCCATTTTTTAATCTGATTATTTGGAGTTTTTTTTTTTCTTTAAACCATTGAATTGTTTGAGTTCCTTATATATTCTAGTTGTTAATTTCTTGTCAGATAAGTAGTTTGCAAATATTTTCTCCTATTCTGAAGGTTGTCTCTTCACACTGTTGATTGTTTCCTTTCCTGTGCAAAAGCTTTTTAGCTTGATATAATCCTCTTTGTCCATTTTTGCCCTTGTTGCCTGTATTTTTGAGATTTTTACCCAAAAGTTTTTGCCCAGACCAATATCCTAAAGCATTTCCCCAATGTTTTATTCTAGTTGTTTCATAGTTTCAGGTCTTCCATTTAAATTGTTAATCCATTTTAATTTGATTTCTGTATATAGTGAGAGATGGGGTTCTAGTTTCATACTTCTGCAGAAGAATATTCAGTTTTCCCAGCATCATTTATTGAATAACCTGTTCTTTCCCCATAATATGCTCATGGTGCCTTTGTCAACATTCATTGGCTACAAATGTGTACATTTATTTCTGGGTTCTCTATTCTGTCCCATTGGTCATGTCAGAAGTTTATGCCAGTACCATGCTGTTTCAGTTACTATGGCTTTATAGTATATATTGAAGTCTGATAATGTGATACCTTCAGTTTTGTTGTTTTTGCTCATGACACTGGCTATCTGTGGTCTTTTGTGATCCCATACAAATTTTTGGATTTTTTTTCTATTTCTGTAAAGAATTTCATTGGTATTTTGCTATTTTGAAAAAGATTGCATTGAATCTGTAGCTGCTTTGGGTAATATAGACATTTTAATAATATTAATTCTTACAATTCATGAGCATAGGATATTTTTCTATTTTTTTGTGTCCTCTTCAATTTATATCATTAGCATTTTATAGTTTCCATTGTACAGAGCTTTCATTTCTTCAGTTCGATTTACTTCCAAGTATTTTATTTTATTTTATTTTATTTTGTAGCTACTGCAAATGAGATATCTTTCTTGATTTTTTTCCAGATTGTTCACTGTTAATGAAATACTACTGATTTTTGCATGTTTATTTCTTATCCTGCAACTTTATTGAATTTGTTTATCAATTCTAACAGGATTTTGGTGAATTCTTTAGGTTTTTCTAAATACAGGATCAGTCTTGACATTTCTAATTGTGAACTCCCATATCTTCTTAGTGTCCTCGGGAGTCAGAACCAAGTTCAGTATGCAAACTCTACCCATTGCATCCAAGTGTTACAACATTCAGGAATGTACACTATTTTCTCTGCCATGCCTGAGGTCCTGGTCCTATAGTTCATGACAGCAATTAGGGTGGATCAGGACCATCAAGGTAGATTATCAGGACAATCCAGCTCCCAGAATGAAACCATCACTCTCATCTCTTCATCGAAATCAATGTCATGATTCTGCAAGAGACTTTAGAGATCCCAATCAACTCTTGTGGAAATTCAAAAGCCACAAATTTAGTAGCATAGTGCCAGAGAAAGTTACTATTAAAGAACACATCCATAAAAACAGGTTGATTTCCAGCCAGCTGCCAGAAGTTGGCATGCTGGCATTGTGCCTGCAGCCACACTCTGCATACAGTGTCCCTTCACCTGCTGGTGGAAAATCCAACACTTATTACCAAAGCAAATGTGTTGTAGCTTGTCTAAGCAAAATTTTACAGGCATAATTTATTCTGTTAAGTCGTTGCCATCTTAGAGCACCTTATGATTCTGAAGACAGTTGGCAATAGATTTTAAGGAATTCGAGAGTTACAGCCCTTGGAATTCCCCCGTCTTATCCTTTGATTTATTTCCCATCCACCCAAGATGATCTTGTTCTTTACCTATTTATTTGTATAAGACTATCAGACTATTTCTCAGACACCTGAATATACATGGGGGTGGAGGAAAGGCAAGAATTTCTCCTTCAGAGCAACAGGTGGCATATTCTCTTGCCATGAGATGGGTGGGTTGAACACAAATTTCTTCTTGAAACAACAATAATAATTAATGTGGGTTTTATTGTCTTGTCTAATAACAAAGTGTCAGATTTGACACTATTATCACATAATTTATTTAAAGGTCAACATGTTTCTATTTTAGACCATAAGTAGAAAGTAAAATATAAAGCAAGTTGTGTGGCTTAACCAGTATCACATAAGAAAAAATAATCATATTCTTCTCTACACATTTTACTTTATCTTCAATACCTTTCTGATTTTTTTAACCTTCCTCACAAGGACTACTGATTGAATTAAATGCAAACTTGAGAAAACAACATCATAGTGATCATTAATGCAGAAGCTGCAATATCTTAAGAGAAAAAGCTTTTTCAGTATGTTCTTGTTGTGGTGGTGGTATTGAACGTGGTGGTGATTTAATTATTATTGATTTATTTATTTGGAGAAAAAGGAGAGATAAAAGAAAAAACATTGTTGAGTTTTTGAAAAAATAAAATTAATATTATCAATGTAATTATGGTAAAATCCATGTTGTGAGAAGGCGGTTTCTCAGTAACTTAAAAAATACGTATACGTATTTTTGTCCAGAGGAGTTAGCTACTTTATACTTCACTTTTTAAAAAATTTAATTTTGTCTTTCCAAAAGAAATGTAGTAGGATCAGGTAAAAGGCTAAAATACCAAATTAGGGAATAAAAATTTCAACTGCCTATCTGGCCAGATAGGGTGAGTCTTTTTTCATTTTTAATTGTCCTCAAGAGATGCAGCTTCTTTGTAAAATCTAATCAGCTCCAAATCACCTATGAAACTTTCTTAAAAGTATTAGAGAATTTTTTTTTAAAATTGGAGTCTCACTCTGTCACCCAGGCTGGAGTGCAGTGGCACGCTCACGGCCATCACAGCCTCCACCTGCTGGGCTCAGGCGATCCTTCCGCCTCAGTCTTCCAAGTAGCTGGAATTACAGACACATGCCACCATGCCCAGCTAATTTTTTTTATTTATCGTAGACACAAGGTCTCACCAAGTTGCCCAGGCTGATAGAGAGATGTTTTAAAGAAAGAGAGATGCAGAAACCAGGGAGCTCAAAGGAATTAGTGCTGCTATCTCACTCCTAAGACCTCTCCTAAAAGAGGTTCATGGTCTCAGGAGGAGGGCTTCAGAGAGAATCTACTACTCTCCTTACTCCTGCAAATCCATGTTAGAGCAAAATGGACTGGGGGGGGGGGGGTTGTGTGTGTGTCTCTCTCTCTATGTAGTTAAGTAAAGATGAAAAGGTACACTGTAATTACTCCACTGCAATATGTACAACAAAGCTTCAAAGAAATATTGAGGCATGCTGGCAGACAGCCAAAAATACTTAACGGTTAGCAGGGCGAGTGGAGTCTTGCTATCTTATTCTTAATAATGGCTTAAAGAACTCTGTTCCCCTCACCGTCACTGAAACTTCTACCCGTTCACACATCATTCGTCTTTCCATACATAGAACACCAGACAGCCATCATCCATGCCCAGGCTCTGCCCCGATGGAGGGGAACTAAAGAAATGTAACTTCAGCTGAGGGCTTCCTTTCTAATTGGTCACGGTCACGCTATTCAAATAGGAAAAAATCTGCAACCCATTAGACATTTTCTCCTGCATTAATAGTCACAAAAATTAATTATATTTTGTAGCTATTCTTATTATTGTTTTTTTCCGGTTGGGAAACATTCTCAAAGGGCTGTGCCTGGATAGCAGCATGTAGAGTCAATTAGATTGTGGGCGGAAAAAAACTCTAAAAGAGAGGATAGATTTGCAGTCCTCTCCTGCAAATAGGTTAGGAGAGGTAGGAGAGAGAGAGAGAATTGGAGAGGGGACGGGGTGATACCAAGAGGAAAAGAAGGCAAGGGATTTGGCATAAATAGTGACATGAAATAACTCACCATGGAGTGCTCATTCAATACAATTAACCCCAAATAACCAACCATGATCTTTGGAAATATTTCAAACTCATCCAAATACATTACCTGTTATAATCACTGTTGTCTTGTCGTTGAATTGCATTCCTATTGGAAAGAAAAGTCCCATCAAACTTCCTGCCCCAAATCACATAACTACTCTTGGAACAGCTGAGAATTTAAATTTTTCAACATGCGGGTCACAGAAATATCAACACAATAACCTAATTCTTTCCATAACAGTTTGGACAGAATCAAGAAACCATATTAGATGCAGAGAATCATTTAAAATAATGTGCTTCTGCCCTTGGCAGTTTAACTAGTTCACTTCCAAAAAAACATATTTAATGACTTGGCATTTTCAAAACTTGCGAAAATTGTAGAATTTTAGGGCTGGAGGCACCCTTACATAGCATCTAATTAAACTTCTTCAATTTCCAGATGAGGAAACTAGGCCCGAGAAGATTAAGTGACTTAATCCACGGTAACAGCTAACTAGTAACAGAGTGGGAACTGGGCCACAATCAGTTTTCTCTGTACAAAACATTGGTAGCAGAAAATCAAGCAATATGTATTCATTTCCACAGCTATCTCAATATTCTGTTTTTTAAATTAAACAGAACTGTAACATGCTCTAAATAGCTGAAATCCAGTAGTATGCTTTTTAAATTTATTTTATATATGAATATGTTTAAACATGTAGTACATGTCCACATACTTTTAAAACAGCAAATGGAATTTTTTCACATGTGACTTAAATCCCAGTCTTAGAATAAGAAGATGTGAAAAAAATCTTTTATATATGTAACTTTAATGGGCATAGCACTTTACAGTTTTCAAAACATATTTTTATCTCTTAGCAATCTGATATTCCAAATAATACTATTGGTACTTGAATCCTGATCTTTTTATTTTAGTAGTATTTTTAAACAGTTTTTTAGACCAAGTGTGGTGGCTCATGCCTGTAATTCCAGCACGTTAGAAGGCAGAGATAAGAGGATTACCTGAGTCAAAGGGTTCAAGACCAGCCTGGGCAACATGGAGATATCTTGTCTCTACAATAAATAAATTTTAAAAAAAATAGCTGGGTGTGGTGGCTTAGACCTGTAGTTCCAGCTACTTGGAAAGTTGAGGTGGAAGAATTGCCTGAGCCCAGCAAGTCGAGGTTGTGGTAGCCTTGAATGTGCCACTGAACTCCAGCCTGGGTAACCGAGTGAGACTGCAACTCAAAAGTAATAATAGTCATAACAACAACAACAATAAAATAGTTTTATTAATAGAAATGTGAAAATGGTAAATGTATGGGACAACTATCAATGTAATTTACATACATAGTAAGTTTTTTTTTTTTTTTTTTTTTTTGGTAATCAGGCTATCTTTCCTTTTGATAATGGCATCTTGAGTTTGCTTCTCTCAAGTCTTATGGTTTTGGGCATCCAGAATCCTCCTCCCAGACACCATCACTATACTTACTCTTATCTTCCACCAACTCTATGAAATCATGAGCCAGACCTAGCCAATAGACTCTATCTCCTGTGGTGATAGGCTCCGAGTAAAGTCATTCTAGAAAGACTGACTCCTAGAAGTTTCACTGGAATGATCATGAAAGAGGTTTTCTGTTTCCACCAGAAATGACTAAGTTTAGAGGACATGAGTTAAAAGCAGTCATCTTGCCAATTATAGGGAGAGCTTGCATGAAAAATGAAATCAAACAGAAGAAAGTGGAATGGCGAGATAGCTACAGATGCTTTTGCTATTACCTGCATCTTTGGACACAGTCATGCCTGAATTCAGAGTAGCCCTTGGCAACTCAGTAACATGTGCCAGCAAGTCTCTCCCACCACCCTCCCACCCTGTGTTTGCTTCAACCAGTGTAAGGTGGGTTTTATGCCCTTGCAGCTAAAATGCTTTCAACTAATATCAAACAGCAGAGGCTTAAACTAGAAAGGGGCAGGAATTCTCAACTTTGTCCCTTGAGCTAATTTTACTCATTGAACTAGAGGCAGCAAACATTAAAGGTCTAAGCAATCAGGACTTCAAATTTTGAACTCACAGTTTTCTCAATCCAGCCACTGTTATTTCTCCCAGCCTTCTTAGGGCCCACTTTCTGAGATGACGTTCTGGCTCTTAAGATAATCCCAGAAAATTATTTAAAATATGTACAAACAACAAAAACTGAGCAATATCTGCAATTCCTCTTCTTCCCTTGTAGCAGATTGGCTAACCCAAACAGAAGCATGAGAAGCGAGGCCTGTTCAAATGGATTCTGTCAAGTTGGAGGAAAAAAAAGCTGCAAGGATTTAACTGGTTTAATCAACTACAAGAAAAAGGGATCTCTGTTAGAATGCTAATGTCAAGAAACATGAGTATTTTGGCCATAACACTAAAAATATGTTTGGAGAAAGGATAGAAGTCATGTCTATTTAAGTTAGTAATTTTAGGGAGCTGGCTTACAATGATATTTTAATATAGCTGATTATAACAATGGTCTTTTAATTCTAATAATTCAGTGTGCTATATTCCTTCCACATCTTCTCAAATATCTGAAACTAAAACTTTTCAGTATTCAAGATAATGTTCTTCCTACTCCTTCATAACCATTTGAAAAAAAGTTTAATAGAGTCACTGTTCTGAGATATCATATCATAATGTGACTTAATATTATTATTTCTGTAAGACTGATTAGAGAAACGGATGCACCAGATAGTAAAATTAACAGATACTACTGTCAAAAATATGACTCATATATTCTAGTATATATTTTTATATTTTGAAAGTTTCTGAGAAAACAACTTTAGGGTCACAGTAAGGTTAATTCCATAAGAACTCATAAAATGCTAAAATAATCTTAAATATAAATTTTCACCCTGCTTTAAATAAATTTAGCTTATAAGTATTGCTTATAAAAGGCTCAGTGGCTCAGCCTGTAATCCCGTGCCTTTGGGAGGCTGAGGTGAGTGGATTGCCTGAGCCCGCGGGCTCGAGACCCGCCTGGGCAACTTGGCAAGACTTCATCTCTACAATAAATCAAAAAAACAGCTGGGCGTGGTAGTGTGTGCCTGTAGTTCCAGCTACTCGGAAGGCTGAGGTGGAAGGATTGCCGGAGCCCAGCAGG
>NW_007251062.1:69332-129939 GCF_000164805.1 Carlito syrichta
CTCCAACTCAAAAAAAAAAAAAAAAAAAAAAAGCAAATAAAAGTCACTACTTAATTATATTAAAATGTTACAAATCTTATATTTATATCATTTTTTCTAGTTTAGAAATGGTCTAAATTCAATAACCTTATAAGATAGGTCAAAGAGAATACTCCTCTTTATTGAATGAGAAAAAGAGGCTCCAATCAGGCAGCTGGTAAATGCTTGATTTGAGTGTTTTGAGTGGGTTCATACCTTTGGACTTATTACCAGAAAGGACCCAATCAGAAGCATTTCCTACTTTGGCATCAATCCAGGATATTCTCTGCTTAGCCACCAACATCATGAACAATTGACCAAACCTAGCTCCAGGTATCACTACTAAAATCTTACCACAAGGCTTGAGAAAGAAGTAATTAATTTAGAAAAGTTAAAAGAATGCTGTAGAAACTAGCTGACAAAAGTCAAAACAACATAAGGACTCTAAGGTGTCACCTGTCTTCTCAGATACCCAAATTCTGTCTTTTCATCACTCAAAGACTGGTTTCTGATGAAAGCATAAATCTATCTAACTTAATCAGTAAAACTTAGCAAATGTGTGGACTTATATGTTTATACATATATTATGAGGATCCCAATTAAGTTATATGCATGTATGTATATGCAACACAGATATTATTTTTAATGTTTAACTAAAACTTCCTCACCAGGACTAGATGAAATCTAATCAGGAGTTGTTAAACACAGGTCTTTGTCATAGTTTCTGTATTCCTATATGTCAACCTGCTTGCTACAAAATGGAGATTTCTTTTTTTGTTTTTAATAAAATCTTCATAAATATGCTGCCCGTAGAAGTACCTTACCTCCTTCTAAGAGGTCAATGAGCTCAGGGTCACATCTTTACCTTAGTTTTCCTAATAACTATGGCCTCAATTAACATATTTAATCTGTCCTTCTAGTCCTCAAACCACTCTGTTCTTCTGTGCTACGTGGATCCTAATGATCCTTCTTATATAAACCGCTCTTTCAAGCTGATGATTTCTTCAGTTTCTTTAAGTACTCTGGGAGGGCCTATTTTTTCTAACTCCACGGTTTTCCATCAGTAGCAACAGTTTGAATAAACCTCTTATTTCCTCTTCCTAAATGTAATGGGAAAAAATTGGGGAGATTTTCTTTTTCATAATAGTCTACTAGCCTAACCTACCCTTGGCCCTACTCCTACTCAAGAATTTAGGCCATTAAGTGTGTGTTCCTCACCTTACTTCCTGGCACTGACGTGTGTGTGTGTGTGTGTGTGTGTGTGTGTGTGTGTGTGTGTGTGTGTGTGTGTGTGTTTAAGGCCCTCAGAAAAATACTAAGGACTCCAGGAAGAAACATTATAAATCAAGGGGCTTGAGGAGAATGAGCTTCTACTCTGATGCCAAATTCACAAATAATAAAATTGGATTATATTACAGAATTTAGAGAGGAATCGTGAGAGAAGATATTTTGGTGAGTCCCAGCATCTTTTTCCTAGGAAAGGACCCAGGAAGAGATGACAAATTCCCAGAGAAGAAATGGCCAACACATCAAGAGAGATGAGTCCAGATCAGCCTCCTTGAGATTTCTGTGACCTGGCATGAAGGGAAACAGCAGAATAAGCAGCATTTCTAAATATGTCATGGACTTAGAAAAAAGAACATGAGACCCAATGAGATGTTGTGGACAAGAAAAGGATTGTCTCAGCACTACCCTCCCTAAGTTAATAACCAAGGACAAAATTTCACCCATAGTCATAGCACTATTTAAGATCTCCAGAATCAGCCTGTAATTCCAGCACTCTAGCAATATCTCGTCTCCAAAAATAAAATAAAATAAAAAGATTGTCAGAACCAGATAAAACCCCAGAGAAAACTTAGTATACAGAAACTCCAAGTTAACTGAGATTAAGTATCTTCTATAGTGTCAAAATTGGTGCTCAAAGTGAAATTAAATTGATTCGGAAAATATAAAGAAAATTATGTATCTCCCACATCTGAATTTTTCATTGAGATTCATACTCAATAGAAAATGTAACTTCCCTAGGAATTCAAAAGACAATATGATTGTGCTTAATATGAAGAATTTCAATAAAATGTTTCTACAACAGAAAAATGACTTTTCATAACTTTTAAATTCCCCCATTCTTTCTTGTCCCTCTCCACTATACATGATATATTTTTAAGAATGAACTTAATTCACCTAACAAATATTCATTGAAGTGTTATATTAGATACTGTGAGAAATACAAACAAATATACAACATACAATCCCCTCCATCAAGTGATTAATAATCTAATTGGGGACATGGAGACATTAAACGATTAATGTAATATATTGGTATGTATCAAACAAGTTGTAGGGTTGATAAAAGTTTTATGCGTTTAGACAAATGAAGGATCAGTGTACTGAAATCACTGAGGAAAGCTTCATGAGAAGTGTTTTTTTCAAACATTGGATTAAGACCCATTGGTGGTTATGAAATCATTTCAGGAAGTTATAACCAGGATTTTTAGATTTATAGGATAGGATAGGATAATCAGATATATTGCACACATGTATAATTTAATAAAATTGTTGCTTCAGATTTCTGTGCATGTGTTTTATAATCACCAAGTCTTGATATAGAATATATTTCTCATTGTGGATCATGACCAAAATTTTTAAAACCAGTAACATTATGGGAGATAGATATCAAGCCATTCTTTAAAAGGAAGGTAGGACCACAACTAGGAGAGAAGAAATTTGACCAGTAGTGGGAACTATATACCCCAAGTTGGAAATCTGCAAGACATATACAAACAATAATGAATCAGCCAGTCTGACTTTATGTAAGAAAGTAGGTGGAACGATTGTAAGAGGGACTTCTGGAGGTATTTTAATTAAAATGTTTTCTTTGATATCTGAGGGCTAACTTCCTTTAGAAAGTTTTGGTCCAGAGAACTGTATCACTCCTCTTGAATCACTCTTAGAATTAATTCATAGTCTTGGTATTCTTTTCAGTGTCCTTTGAGATATTCTCTTTCTTCCATACTTCCATCCTATAATTCTGATAAAGCTGACTTCACACACACACACACACACACACACACACACACACACACTCACATCCCTATGGGCCCAGATCTAGAGGCAAGTATAGCACTACCTACCCTGCACTCACCCAATAATCCTCACAACCACAACCTCTAATGCACAACCCAGATCTTCTTCTGTAAATTATAATATATTACTCCCATCTCCTTTCAAAACATATAGTTAGAGAGCTGGGGGGGAAAGGAAGGGGTAACACTGATGCTACTACTAAGAGCACCTTGTCTCTCCACAAACTCTACAGCCCATGCAAGCATCTGCTGATAGGTCCCGCCTTGTTCCCACGTTGGAATATTTAGTATTCCTCTCAGGAAGAGAGAACAACCCAAGTCTTTAGGGGAGAAGAAGGAATTCGATGAATTCCAGAAGCCTTTTGCTATTGACTCAGTTGTTTCAGTCAGTAAATACAATGTTTCTATCTTTAGATGGAGGTGACTATATAAAATCTGAATCAGAAAAAAAAAAATACATTTTTAAAAGTATATTTTATGAGCAGCAGGATTAATTTTTTAAAACACCAAGGAGTCAACCAGCAGAGGGACCCCGAGTGGTTTGCTCATAATGACCAGAGGCAAGTCATAAACAGAAAAATGAAGATCTTGAAAAAGAATGTGAAGATATTTTCATAAGAATACATCAAACCCAATCAACATAACTTTACCAAATCCCTACTATGCGTGAGACTATAATGTCATTTCAAAATAGGTTAGTTTTGAGAAGCAAATATTGGTGTCCAAAGACTAGGTTTCTTTTGTACTCTCTTTCTGACAGCTGACATTACACCCAATTGATTCTCACCGTGTACAGAGACAGACACCGGTCTGATGTCCCCGTCTGTTTTCTCTCTTCATCTCTGGGAACATCACTAAGTGATTTAATAGACTATTTTCCAGATTAAGACAAGTGGTGTTTAATACCAGGGTTAATGGAATTTTTGTGGTCATTGTCTCTGCATACATCTTTTTATTAAAGAATGTGTGGATTTTAAACAAGCACATCAGCCTCCATTCCTTGAGAAACCAAGGTAAAATTCTGGAATTATTTCCAGTAAGTACTTTATCTGTGCAATCCCTTCTAGACTTCCCACCATTTTAATAGATGTAATCAATTGTTTCGGTCAAACAAAATACACTGCCAACTTTCCAGAATTCCTAGAACGATTTTAACTACTAGCTTGGGGTTTTATTCGGTATGAGCATAAAAGTTATTATATTCTAATTGCTTGTGATTGTTACTACATTGAGATTTATTTTGGTTGGTTATTTCAACAGACTGTTAAAATGAGTTTAGTGATTTCATTCTGGTTTTCCTGATTGATTCTATTATTAGGACTATGGCAGCCTGGGGCCTTTTGGCCTTCCTGAACATCTTGAACAATTTTTTAAACAGTTTGGGTTTGGCAAAACCTATTTTGCCAAGAACATTACCCCTCAATTTTTAAAAACCATGTGCATTTTAAGGCAAATATAGCCCATATGTTCCTAATTCCTCTGTACTAAACAAATCAAAATGTTTTGTAAGAACTGCTTGATTTCCAAGAAGCCTTATGAGCCTTCCTTATATGACCTTTTATTTTATTTTAAAACAGGAAGTTATTTCTGCCAAAGATGAAGTTATTTAGACACCAACTGTTTCAAGAAACGCATGAATTAAGTGGACATATTCTGTTTCTCTGGGATATATTTACTGAACAAAGTGGTAGCAAATACGCACAGAGACACATAAATAAACTAAGTTATGAGAGAACCAAATTAAATTTTAAAATTTTTTAAATATATGTATGTTTTCTGAATCTTCATACATTGAAATACTTGATTATAGATTTACTGTTTAACAAAAACACCTATATCAAGGTGTTTGCTGAAAACAGTTGTTTTTTCTTGTTTGTTTGTTTGTCTTACTTTGGTTTTTAGTACAATCGATGTTACAAAATGTTATCTGAATATCCATTTTCATCATGTTACCAATGAACTTCTCCCAAAGAATTTGGAAATTTTAATCTTGTTTACTTTGATTTTAATATTACTATCTCTAATACCAACAGAAAAAAACCAAAGGATACTAACAAATGAGAACATGTATATATTTTTGAATATAAACATATGTGTATATAAACATATGTGTGTATATTTAAGTGTATGTGTGTGAGTGTGAGTGTGAGTGTGTGTGTGTGTGTGTGTGTGCGCGCGTGCATGTGTGTGCGTGTCTGTGTTTGTGTGTGTTCCTAGATCTTCTGGGGACTCAGTTTCCCACATTAGTCTCTCAATGAGAGTCGAAATCATTACACTCTTACCCCTCAAACTGGCAGAATTTGGTAATCACTCTTCCTACTCTAGATTCACAGACTGGTGTGTCCAGCCTAAGTCCAGCACTCAGAGATCAACACTTTCCCTGAAAACTTTCTGGGAGAGGCTAGACAACCTACCTGGCCTGTTTCTGAAGAGTTTCATGGATATGCTGGTATTCTCTCTTTTCCATCTGACTTTGAAATATCAAACCATGAGAGGGACTTTCCCGAGCCTCGAACCTGCAAGGCCCCACCTTTGTACTTTTTCCAGGTTAGCTCTTCCCTCAGACCCATCCCATTTGGGATGATTCCCTCCTTTACCACTGTGGCCTCACTGCCTGACTGGGTGTCACCACTCCCATCTATTGGCCAACACAATCCGGCACACTCAGAGAGAACCCAACAGCAATCACATCAAAGCTATCCAAAAGGTGAAATTTTCTAACTTACGTGTACAATAGTCATGTGGTTGGTGCTTAATGACATGGGGAAGTATACTGTCTGGCTCTGTTGTGAATGCAATTTATTATCTGTTAATATTACGTATGCGGTCTTAAAATGTATAAACAAGAAACACAAAATGGACAAGTCATTTCCATCCTCTCCAGGTCTCAGTTCCTCATCTGTAAAGTGATGGAAGTAGATAGAATGTTTTAATGATTCCTAAAGTGACTTCTCGCACAGACATGTTATGAACCAATCTTCAATGCACGAACTTTCCAGCAATTCTGAAAATGAAGATAAGTCATTTGCAGTTTGTATTTAGTGCACACAGTGCTTCTTGTTGGGAGTATTTAAGTTCCTGCTTCATGCTAAGCACTTTGCCAGAGTTAGGAATACAAAGAATGAAGAAAGAAGAAAGAGAAAGGAAGAAAGAGAGGAAGGGAGAAAGGAAGGAAAGAGTTTCTCCCTCATGGATTTTAAAGAGTCTTCAATAAACAAGCATCCAAACAGCTATAACAACGTCTGACTAAAATTTTCACTGATAAAAAAGAGAAGTAGAAGTCGAATGCTCTCAGTACTCAACATGGAAATATAAAAATAGGGATGATGAATCTCAGGGATGATGAATCTCATGTCCGTCATCTGTTGTTCCCACCAATGTGTTCCTGTGACCAATGATCAGGGCCTGCTTATGAGTGAGAACATGTGGTGTTCAGTTTTTAGAAACAAGGCTGAATATCTTAAAAAGAAGGTAAAATGAAGTTTTACAATTTTAAAGGCAATGTAATGCAAATATGTAATTTAAATTTCATCTGTCTTGTACACAAAATATGCTTTCCGGACCTCTTCATTTTTTCACTTTCTTTTTATTAGTTTAGAGACAATGAAAATATATAGTAATTGAATTCCCATTTTTTTTTAATTCCTGTTGGTTTAGTTTACATACCTATTTCTATGTGACGCTTTCTTCCAAGTTTTCTATCCCAATGGACTGCAACTGTCTTCAAAAAATGAAAGAAAGAAAGAAAGAAAGAAAGAAAGAAAGAAAGAAAGAAAGAAAGAAAGAAAGAAAGAAAGAGAAAGAAAGAAAGAAAAAGGAAAAAAGGGAAAACCATAAAAAATATTCTGGGAACAAAATTCAAAACAGTATACAGCCTCTACACAAACTCCTAGTTTCCTCAGGCCTGGACTGCACCCTGACACTTTTGTGGTACTGACACTGCAAGTATGGCGCTGGAGGAGCCCGTGGAAGCACCATGGAATCTACTCATGCAATGGCAAGACTGCAGCATGGTGGGGACATTTTTTAAAATAAGACTCTTTAATCTGAAAAGACAAGAACAAGACCAGTCATAATCAACATTTTAAAATTATGAAGAGTAGTAATAGAAGGTACTATAAGCTGAATGTTTGTGTCACTCAAAATTCATATGCTGAAATTCTAATCCCCAAAGTGATGGTACTAGGAGGTAGGGCCTTTGGGAGCTAAATGGATCATGATGGCTCTGCCCTTAGAAATGGAATTAGTGCCTTTTAAAAAAAAAAGTCCCAGAGAGCCAGTTTGTCTTTTCCACTGTGTGTGGACACAGGCAAAAGGTGCCATCTATGAATCAGAAAGCAAGCATTCATCATACAGAAAATCTGCCAATGCCTTGACTTTAGACTTTCCTGTTTCTGGAACTGTGAGAAATAGATTTTTGTTGTTTATACGTCACTTAGTCTATGGTATTTTGTTTAGTTCATTTGCAGACCGGATGGACTAGGCCACAAGGATAATACAACCCTGTTATATCCCTTAGAGATAAGCTGTTTAAAATAGTAATGGCAGATTGGTAGATCCATTTATAATTCTTTATTAAATTAACATAAAATGTCATTGTCAACATATTTAGCTTTAGATTCCCAACAACAGACAATATTGCTCATGTAAAATACTTATTAATGACATTACTAGAAGCAGACCTTCTCTGTATAACTCAATAGAGAAATTTTAATTAGTTCTTAACAAGGAGCTAATGGTTCAAAACTACATTGAATCCACTGATATGTTGCAATACTACAAAAATTTTACTGTGGAGTTGGGAATTTTCTTTCATTTATAGCTTTTGGCTAGGAGATGGGTAGGAGGAAAATAATTCTCCAGAGTGAAGCAATAAGAGTATAAATGATCATCTCTTACCATCACTTTTTCACTTACATTGTGAAGAAAAAAAGAGAGAGGGAGGAAAGGAGAGAGGGCAGGAGGGAGGGAGGGAGGGAGGGAAGGAGGGAGAAGGGACAATGAGAGAGAGGTATACAATGGAAGGAACTAATGGAGAAGGAAAAGAACCAAAATTAAGAAAAAAATTCAAATAACTTGAAATTTAATATATTTAAAAATTGGAATCATTAATCTAACCAGCTTGAACTATATTTATAAAATTTTGATTAAAAAAATAGAGGAAAAATAGTGAAAAACACCAACAGAATTCTAACCGCCTACACGCCGTTTTTATTTTTCACCAATCTATTTCTTGATTGGTTTCTTTTAAAAACTTACTTTCATAAAATTTACCTTGAAATTCAATCTTTGGAAGAATTAAAGGTCAATGTGTTGAGGAAGGTAATGAAGTAATGATGGAAAGTGACTACAGGTGATACCAAAGCAAATTTTTCTGGCTGATAAAATTTTTTAATTCATAAATATTAATTTATGACCCATGAAATTAGCCATTTTATTTTTGACCCACCTATAGTAACTTGGAAAGGCAAAATTATTTAGATTTGAATGGCTTTACATTACTGGGGATGTATTCAAAGATACCACAGTTAAATGAACTTATCTAGTTGTAATTCTAATACTTTTGGTCAATATTTTCTTCCTCTCTGTTAAACTGTTCTGAATCAGTACCCACCACCTCATTCCAATCCTGCAGTGGAGTCTGTCTGAATGTGTGATAACAGTAATAACACAAAACCAGCTTTATTCTGTTTATGGATTGTGAGTAAACAACAGACTTTGTGAAGAAGCAAATTATTTACTCATGTGAGGTGAAAGAGCTTTTCCAGAAGAGCACGATTTAGTGCCCTCGAGGAAGCAATTTATTAAATGGAGCCAGAAATGTGTGCTCATTTCACTGGTCTGAATAGAGCAAAGGCATCATCATTAAATAGTTACTTTAGGGCAATAGAATTTCTGTATTAGGTATTACATAAGCTTTATTTGTGTATACACGCAGTCCTTCCAAGCAGTAACAGCAACTTGACAATACCTACTAGACCATTCTGCAATGTAATCACATATCAATAGTGAGAGGGGAACAAAACTCCATTCTAGATGTCATGACACCTTAGTTTGCATGACCTACTGTGAGCAAAACACATAACTCAGTTCATTCATCTGTAAATGTGGCCATTAAACTACATAATCTCGAAAATTCCTTTCAATTCTAAAATAAGATTATTGATTCACTTCCTTGTCAATGTGTTAACTTCTGTCTTCCAAGAAATCTTTATTTCAGTAATGTTTCTTCCCTTCTCAGCCCCAATATATGCATAATTCCCTCAAATTCAAACAAGACTTTAGGTACAATGTTCTCTTTCTTGTCTCTCTGATGTACATGAAAAACCCAAGGCAATGCAAAAGTTGTTCTATGATTGTGGTAAAGAATCACATAATTTCCATGCCCAAATAACGAGTTTAGGCCTGTCATCTCATTTCTTACCTCCTCTATTTTCCATTCCCAAAATAGATGATTATTTGCTCATTCTGTAAAGTAGGTGTTGCAGAGTTTCTTAGACATTGGAAATAATAGGCAAGACAGAGATGCAAAGCAAAACCTGATTATATCTTTTATAAAAAATGTGTAAATTAAAAAAAGAGAACTACTAGCCAATATCCCTTATGAACATAGATACAAAAATCCTCAACAAGATTCTAGCAAATTAGATCCAAAAACACATCTCAAAAATCATTCACCGTGATCAAGTAGGCTTCATACCCAGGATGCAGGGCTGGTTCAACATTTGCAAGACCATAAATTTAATTAAATACATCAACAGATGTAAAAATAAGAACCACATGATTATATCATTAGATGCAAAAAAAAAACTTTTGATAAAATCCAGCATCCCTTCTTGATAAAAACCCTCAAACACCTAGGTATAGAAGGAACATACCTCAAAATAGTAAGTGCCATCTACAATAAACCCACAGTTAACCTATTGCTAAATGGAAAGAAACTGGAAATATTTCCCCTGAAAACTAGAACAAGACAAGACCGCCCATCTTCACTCCTCTTGTTCAACATTGTGTTGGAAGTTGTAGGTAGGGCAACTAGAAAAGAGAAGGAAATCAGGGGTACTCAAATAGGAAAAGAGGAAGTCAAGTTATCCCTCTTTGCTGACGATATGATCGTATACCTTGAAAATCCAAAAGAATCTGTCAAAAACCTGCTTGCACTGATAAAGAACTTTGGGAAAGTCTCAGGGTACAAAATAAATGTGCAAAAGACAGTTACATTCCTATACACCAATAACAAGCAGACAGAGATCCAAATTAAAAGCACAATCCCAGGCCGGGCTCGGTGGCTCAGCCTGTAATCCCAGCACTTTGGGAGGCTGAGGTGAGTGGATTGCCTGAGCCCACGGGTTCAAGACCCGCCTGGGTAACTTGGCGAGACCTCATCTCTACAATACATCAAAAAAATCAGTCGGGTGTGGTAGCATACGCCTGTAGTTCCAGCTACTTGGAAGGCTGAGGCGGAAGGATCGCCGGAGCCCAACAGGTTGAGGCTGCGGTGGCCGGGAGTGGCCACTTCACTCCAGTCTGGGCAAGACTCCAACTCAAAAAAAAAAAAACACAATCCCATTCAAAATATTCACATAAAAAATGAAATACCTTGGTATCTTCCTAACCAGAAAAATGAAAGATGAAAGACCTTTACAATGAGAACAATAAAACACTACTCAAAGAAATCCAAGAGGACACAAACAAATGGAAAAATATTCCATGCTCACAGATAGGAAGAATCAACATTGTTAAGATGTCTATCCTACCAAAGGCAACCTACAGACTCAATGCAATACCCATTAAGTTACCAATATCATTCTCCTCAGACCTGGAAATGACAATACAGAAATTCATATGGAAACATAAATGACCACGAAAAGCTAAAACAATCCCTGAAAACTCAGGCTTGTGAGCAAGAAGACTAATCATTGGCGGTCAGTGGAGAGAGGAGCTGCTATCTTCCTTAAATAGTTGCTTGTCTTGAGGCAAGTGTCTCTGGCAGGCTGGGCTCCTTCCTCAGATTGGTGAACTGGTGAGGAGATCATGGTAGGGACCAAGCCCTCTCAAATTATGACATGCTGATACTGGCCTATGTCATTCACATTTCAAATACTTGTGTTGGGGTAAATTGAAGAATCAAGTTAGGCCTCCAGGATCATCCAGGTAGATCATAGTAACCATGGCCTCTGACCAGGGTGCCCTCTTCTTATAGTATGTTCTTGTGATTTTTGTCATTAGAAGTAGGGCCTGTTCATTGGAAAATGGGGCCTGATCCTTATTGGCTGTGCATCCTCCAAAAGGTTAGTTATTTTATCACGTCATTTTGGCTCATTCAATCCAAAGGTTGCTGTATCTGGAGATTTGCTTGTTACTTACTCAAATTCTTCTTCATTCATGACATGGCAATATGTGGTTAACACCGGAACCTAACGTTTACCTTCTTAAAAATAGTACTTGTGGAATATAAATATGCTATTGCTTGATCTTGCTTCAGCTTCCAATTCATGATCATAAATGAAATATGACTAATCTTTAACAATTCACCAAGCCTAAACTTTTTATTTATAACTTCTGTGCATACAGATGCATAACAAATGTCATATCCGTATTGTCATAAATACATAATTAAAATATTTTCCAAGGATTGTGTAAATTGTTCTACATAAATTACCCTCACAACAAACCTAGGAGGTAGTCCTGAAAAAAAAGGGGGTGTAAATATGCCCCAAGTTATGCAGTTATTTTTAAAAATTTATAAATATTCATAACTAAATAGATCACCCTCCTATCCATTGAGACAAATTAATTACATCTTCTGAAGTAGCAAGAATGTACTTGAATCATTGTTTTTGATCTGATTATATACCAGTCTGCATGATAGTCATTGGTTGCACATGTCCAATCATACAATCAAAGGCTGTTAGCTTTTTAAGACTATAGAATCTAATGAAAGTTATGAGGTATTTTCCCAGAAGAAATGGTCATCCATGCATCCACCACAGTTGTTTCCACAATTTCGGGGAGTTGGATGGTTTTCTGTAGCTTGCCTGTATATCTGAAGATCTGTGTTTTTAAAGAAGTATAAACCCTAGGCTCAGGACACCTTGTGCACTGTATGCTACTTTCTATCTTCCATAGGCTTATGTCTTGAACACTTTTGGTGTCTAAGAAATAGGCTAACTTTGAAAGATAAAAATGTTTGTTATAAGCTGAAACCTTCACGGTCTTTAAAGCTATACACATGATCTACTAGACTTGTTTTTCTTTTTTAGTATCATATTTTTTGAAACATAAAAACCAGACAAAGATAAGTGTAATGTGTGCTCTCTGAGCTGTGACTGGTGAACCTTTTGGGAAAAGGCATTTCCTTATTGGACTGCTTTTGTCTTACATCAAAGGCACTGATAGTTTCAGGAGATCCAAGTATGTCCTAGGCAAATTGCTTCATGTTGTAGACATATAGGGAAGTGTTAAAGTGGACATTGTCACTCTTTTTGGAAAGAAGAGACTCTTTTTGATTGGCCACTATTAACACTGAAAAATAACTTAGCAGACCAAAATTCAAGGCTATTCAAAACACACTCCCTTGGTAAAAGCTAAAGTTCAGTTACAAAATGTTGAATCTCATTATGAAATTCACATATTATTATTTCACTTTATGTTCCCTCCTAAAATGTTTTAATTTCTAAACCTTCTATTTATTCTGGAATCTGTAGCAGAAATATCTTAAATCCAGTCCTCTGTCCCATCCTTTTTGCCTTACTTTTGAACTTTATAATATCTTGCCTGGGTTTTTAGGACAGTTTCCTGTCTCATAAATCCCTGACCAAGCCAGAAGGTATTGACTGACACCAGATATTTTCCTTATGATTAAATCCAATTATGTCACTTTTTAAAATTCCTCTTGGTTCTTCTCTTCTACAGCACCATGTGCCCCAGAATTAGATCCAAGTGTCTTATTTTAACTCCAAAGTCTATTTTACCTACTACTGTTCCAATCTATTTCTGGCCTAAATTTCTATTGCTGACTCTACCTAAACTTCTCTCCACTCTCTCCAAGTTACCAACACTCCTCTAAATTCTTTCCAGTTATCCTGAAGCCCTCACTATTTTAAGTACACCAAGACCCACTACAATCAAAAGCATGCTATCTCTCCAAGAACGTTCTCGTAGAATCACCAACTGAAACCACCTCCTCATCTTTTAAGACCCAATTCCGGGGTCATCTCTTCTTAGAAAAAAGCTTTCATGAACTCCTTCATATAGTTATTCTATCTTTGTGCTATTGTCCCATTTTCTTTTTCACTCTATTAAAGCTTGTACCATTGAAGTTTTATGAATGATAATATGTTTCTCAAATAAGACTGCAAGATCCTGAGTACAAAAACATATTTCATTATCTTTACAGATCTGGCAACAGGCCAATGATTGACAGTTCATTAGCTCAGAAATTGTTTGAATAATCAATCAATATTATAGTAAAGTAATGTGGAAAAGTTTTGCTCTATTACTAATAAATGCCTAAATTAGTAGTAAATACATTAGAGTAGAAAGCTTGGGACATTTCTAAATTAATATTGCTAAAATAAGTACATAAGAAAGGAAAAAGAGAAAGCTGAATTTATTCAAAACTTGTAATCACTAAACAAAGATGAAACACCACATTCTAAATTCCTTGAATTGTTCTCTTATTCAAGAAGGAAAAAGACATTTCAAGAAAAGCAGCTTGGACTTTCAGAATTATTAGAACATTCTGGAATCCAAATATTCAAAAGGTAAGAGAGAAACTATGACAGTAATTTATAAACAATAAAAAAGTACTTCCCTTAGCCCATAAAGTTTAAGAGGCTACTATGATCAAATCTGATAGGAATTTGTTCTTCCTGTTACTGGATATAATCCCAGAAATGGGTATTTACTGTGGCTTTTTTTTTTCCCAAAAGGAAGCAGTTTCTACAAAATTAACATTGAGTATATCTGTGCCTGTTCACCTTCTGTTTGTGCCTAAAGTTGGCCCCTAACTCAAGACTCTTTGGCTGGTTTATACATATACATTCCCCCCATGATATCACCTGTCCTAAGGTAACTTGTGCCATATTCAGCCTGATACATTTCTTGAATTCTGAATTTTGTGATGCAAGTAGTTTATAATATTTCTCTAAAAGTGAAAAATCACAAAGGAGTATGAAAACAGGGCTCTATATGTTCCCTGTCACATTTTAGGAAAGGACTTGAAACAGTACAATAATTAAGGAGGATAAACATTACAAAAAAGCTTTTGTTTCTGCTATTTCACCTTAATCAAGGTTTGACCTCCTCTTCCATCCCCACAATTTCACAAGATGCCTTAAGTCTATTGGGGTGTTACCATACTCTTGTACATTCAGGATAACTTCAAATCTCCAGAAATGCACTTCGCCGATGCCCTCCTCAATCTCTACCTTCCTATTATTCTCTATTTCTTTCTCCCCTCCTTCTCCACATCCATCTCAACAGAGCCCTACAGCTAGTCCATGTGGTGACTTTTGTATAAATCAAGAAAAAGGCAATAAGAAAGACACTTTACTATCATGCGCTGGAAATTTTTTGCAATGACTATATAAATATTTGTTAAACATGAGGTAAATGGCCCCTCTGAAAAGTTGTTCAATCTATACAACTACAAGCAATTCTTCAACACACACACACACACACACACACACACACACATACACACACACACACCAACCAAGATTAGTGGCTTTCAGATATCAATGAATCGCTGATAGAACTTCTGAACTTCCCTTAAAATTATAACATTCTACCTATTCCATAAAATTCAGGAACACGACTTAGACATGTATGTCTTCTATTGTGTCTGGCCATTGCTGAATAAAAGAAGAGTGTACCATCAGTTCTGGAAAGAGTCTCCTTCCTTTAAGTTAGAAAGTAAGGCCAAGAAAGAAGAAAGTATGACAATAGGCAACATCCTTGGTATCTCTTGAGAGATCCCTAAAAGAAAGGGAACCTGGACTTTCCACTTCCAGCAAAAAATACTCAAAATTCAAGTCTTCTTAAGAATCTTCAGGAAAGTGGTATTTCTGAATTGTAGGTTCTGGAATATGGTTTGAGGAATTTGGACTGGGTGAAGACTGGGCATCATTTTCATCTAAATCGGGCTAAGAATAGAAGATATTAGTAAATCTATGGGAATATATATCCAAACTCATGATATAAAAGGAGGTTTTAAGGTAAAGAATATTTTAAAATATTGTGAGGAAGAGATTCAACACATTACTATATTAATAGCTAGTTAGCTATTTAAACTAAAGGGTAAATTTAGGAATTCATCTACAATTAATGAGATAATGATTATGTACAATTAATATAAAAAGGTCATATAAGTAGATACAAAAGATAAATCACCATAAAGTTAATATAAAAGATAGCTCATTCATTCATTTATTTATTCATGCAAAAATATCTGAACATCTTCATGCACCAAGCACCATCCTAGGTGTTATGGATGGTATAGTGAATAAAGAAGAGTCTACAGCATAGATAGTAATCCTAGTTGGGAAGATAGACAATTAAACAAACCAAAAAAAAAATAATAACTAACATAACAGATAATAGCAAATGTTATGAAGTACTTTAAGTGATTAGGGAAGACCTTTGATTTTCATTCTAATTGTGATCAGAAGCCATTGCAGAGTTGTATACACAGAGAAACTGTGTAATCTAATTTGTTTTGTAAATAATTACTCTAGCTCATGTGTGATAAATGCATTCTAAGAGGACAAGAGTGGAAACAAAAAGAACTGTTGGGTCACCACTACACCAGAGCACATGAAAACTGACGGCTGCAGGACTAAGAGAAATGGTCAGATTCTAGGTGTATTTTGAAAGTATAACTGACAGAATTTAAGTTGATGTACTCTGTGGTGCTAAGAAAAGACTCAAGAATTACTTCCAGGTCCGTAGCCTAAATAACTAGTGAATCACAGAGCCAAATGCGATGATTGATCCTATTAGGGAGTGACAATTTGGGGGCAGGGGATGTCAATATTTGGCATTGAAAATATTAAGTTTGTGATTTTGATACCTAATTGACATCCAAGTGGAACTGCTGTGTAGGCAACTACATATGCAAATCCAGGGGCTAGGTAGAGTCTGGGAGTCATCAGCAAATAAATGATACTGAAAGCCACTGAACACCTAAGAAGTCAGCTTAGGTAAAGAGGAGGGTCAGAAGGGGGCTGAGAGAGAGTTATATCTGCTAGCTGGATGTCAGTACCTTCAAATTTGTATATTGAAAACAAATGCTGTGCTAACATCGGGTTGAGGAATGCATAGTACAGAACCCTCAGCCCCTCTAATCATTGGCGTTTCTGTGAGCAAGAAACAAACATTTTGTTGTGTTAGGCCACTTAGAGTTCAAGGTTTATCTGATTCTTTAGTTAGTGTCATCTTAATCAAAATAGAAATTTCTACCAAGAGTAGATAATAATAAAACAAAGAAAAAAACTAAAATCTGTGGCATTGGCAGAAGATAACTAGGAAAATTATGTCAGAGGCTGGGAATATGAAGCCCCAAGTAAAGAAAAGGCAAATGTTTAGTAATAATGATGCCTGTGATGATATCTTTGAGGCAGATCACTAACCTCCCTAACCTGCAGCTCTAGCAAAAGAGACTGGAAGGTAGAATAATATGAGCTTGCAGCAGATATTACTAGCTCTATTTGGCAAGCTATTAGAAGAAGAAGTGGCCACAGGAAAGAACTCTCCAAGATCCAAATGAAAACAAAGGGTAATAAGAAAGTATCCAGAAATTTTAAGCCTTGAAATGTTGGGAATGCTTATCTCAAACATTAGGAAATATTTTTAAATTAAATAATGAAGGGTCTTAAGGTATAATTATATGACAAAATACAGATCGAGCTGGACCTTCAACTCAAGCCTCATGGCTTTGAGGTAGATGTCACTGAGAAAAGGAAAGAAGGAAGGGAGGGAGGGAGGGAGGGAGCAGGAGGTGAGAAGAAAAATAAAAAACACAACTTTAAGAATTATGTCAAAGAAAGGATTGTGGGTGTGCTAATTGGAATATTGAACTGACTGCAAGCAAAAAGATGAAAGTCCTATTAATTTTTTTAAAACTTTAATTTTTTATTTTTATGGATACACAAGTTATATATATATATACAATGAAGTACATATGGTATTTTGATAACAGGTGTAATGATCAAGTCTGGGTAACTGGGGCATCCATCACCACAAGGAGTCATCATTTCTTTGTGGTAGGAACCTTCTGAATCTACTCTTCTTGTTATTTCGAAATGTATCATACATTTCAAAATAACTGTAGTTATTGTTAACTATAGTCACCCTATGGTGCTACCAAACACAAGACCCTCTTCCTTCAATCAGACTGCATTTCATCCCTATTAACCAGCTCTTCTTTACACCCTCTCTTTACTGTTCTCCTCAGACTCTGGCAACCTCCATTTTACTTTTTACCGCCATGAGATCAATTTTTTCTTAGCTCCCATATAAGAGTGAGAACATGCAACCTTTGACTTTCTGTGCCTGACAGAGATTTATTTTAAAGAAAATTATATTGCAAAGCAACTATGAGCTAGGACATCTGGCCGGATGTCAGAGAAAGGGAGGAGAATGACAAGAGAATATTTTTACTCCCTTAACTCCCTCCTTGTGAAGTCACCTTGAGCTGCTGCTTCCCTCCAGGAAGCCCATGGCTCTTCTCAAGGTGATCAGTCCATTGAACTTGTTTCAGGTATCTCATACCCTCAAGCCTAAGGCTGGAAATAGGCCTTAAGTCACTAGTCTTGGGATACACTCTACCTCACAGTTCCCCAATTTCCCACCTACATCTCTTTAAGTAAGGAGTATCAGATACTCCTTGAATTACTCTATTAGAAAGAGCCATCTGCTTCCCGCTGTGACACTGCTGATATATTATTCTAGCCTGTGCTGTCTAGCCTGTACTAACCATCAATAAAATGTCACATTGTTCACATAGCATTCTTCCTGAATGACTATGGTTTCCTCTACATTCAACCTTGCCAAAATCAAGAAAGGGGCTGGCCAATCTAGATTCCACTGTCCTCTCAACATTACTTACACAATAGAATTCTTTCTTCCAGAAAATAATGCCTCTATGTCTGAGAAAGTAATAGCTCATCTAAATTACAAATCTGTTGTTCCGCTGCCCAACCCAAGCCTGTTTTAAAACTGCAGTACTGATATTTTAGTACTTTAGGAAATATTTTAAAAGCAAGATCTTTGATATTATTTCATTTTTCTCACTTTACCTCTGCCTGTATTACTCTAGGCTGAGTCTATTGTTGTTTAATGCAGAGAGAGGAAAATCTCCATAAGAATAATGTTCATAGAAAACTGATTAGTAATTCTTAAGACTGAATCTTATATGCCTGATGTGCCTCTAGTTTGTTGATAAAGCAATTCATTTAACAAAATAAGAGGTGAACAGATTATTTATCTACTTGGAGGAAAACTTGTTTCATCTCGCACTTAAGCGTTCAATGACATCATCTAAGGAAAATCATAAAAGGATCTCAAATACACATATTAAATTTTCAAAAAGAGAGAGAAACTAGTAAATTACAGATTATCATCTATGAAATATGTTCAAAAGTACCGCTTAACAAGCCTATGTTTAAAATTATTATAAACAAAAGTGATTTTGTCATTACATGTAATTTATGTTTTATGTAAGTTTGACTTACCAAATCATCCTTGAGTATTTCAATCCAAGCTTGTTAGAGACAGATAAATATCTTCTCCCACTAAAAATTACTGTTTTATTTTTTCTTCCTGAATGTGGTTTCTTTATCCTTGAATGCTAACATTTAGACAGTTTTTCACAATTCCAAATCCTTTGCAGATACAATGGTAATTCTTAGCCTTTTACAATTTATGAAGTTTTTTAAGGATCCAATGGCAATAATTAGCACTCTCCCCAGAGTTATGTGCATGTACATAAACCACTGCATTCAATTTTGGAGAGTTCATTGGTATCTTAAAAATCCATCCATGATTAATAACTCCCGTAATCTATAGGTTGATCCTCACAACATCTCTATGAGATAGGTATTGTTTTCACCATTTTTAAATTAAGAAAATTAAGCCACAGGAGGGTTCAATGACTTGTCCAAATCATGTGGTAGAATTTTGTGTTAAATTCAAGTATTTGAAAGATGTCCAACCCTGAACAATTATCATAATGCTATAAGAAAGGAATTGGCAGTAGTGGAAAACTGCCAGGGGAGGAAGTGGAGATGGCACACTTCATCAGTAAGGGTCGCTGATCTCAAATCAAGTGACATGAGGACCAAAGTGAGGCCCAAACTTTACCTGTACGATGACCATTTGTATATCTAACTCTGAAATGTATCTCACATCTTTAAAATAAAAATAAAAAAAGAAAGCTGTCCAATGCACTTCCCTCTATCCTATGATGGCTCTCTACATTTTACTAACAGGAATCACCACCTATACTTCTATATTATAAGATATTTTAGGTAGTTAAAGTAGAGTTAAAATTTGTTGAGCAAGAGTCCCCAAATATTCAGTTTTCTGAATAAGTCAGGAGCTAAAAATCCCATCTGATCTTCAAATCATAGATCCATTTTGTTTTTAGATTCAGTTAAATATCTGATCTATGAAAGAAATTTACTCAGAAGCACTTCAAATTTATCCCATGGTGTCATGCTAAATCAAAAGCAAATATCTATGCCCAAATTATATATGCTGCTCATAATTTAAACAACTCTTGCTTTTCTCTGTTTCTTTTTCCACATTCATGCACAGCCCACCTTAGCCTCGAGACCTATGACTATCCTCCTTCATTTACTTCAACTAGACTCAGATTTTCTGCCCAAGGATACTCAAAGCCCCAGTTTTCCTATCAAATTGAAATTTATGAAATTGAAGTTCTAGTAGACTACAAAAATCAGAACATTGTCAATTTAATATCATTTATTCTTCTTTAGCTTTAATGCCTTGGCCTGTTAATGTCCAAAATTTTTTGTACAGAAAAGAATAAGGACACCTGACTCTAAAAAGACGTGGTTCTAACCCACTTATCCACTTAGCAGGTGAATTGCTTCAAGTGACTCACTTAAACTGTCCGAGAAATAATTTTCTCATCTGAAAATGAAGATAATATGTGCACAACTGTATCTCAGGCTTATGGAAAAGTATTCAACAAGATAACATTACCATGAAAGTACTTCAGAAATGTTTTAAAGCACCATACACATGTAGGTTGTTGTTATTAGAGTCAGCAAAGATGCCCCCATCAGCAAAACCAGCATTAAATTTTAAAAGAGCAGTGAGATCATATGTCTACGAAATTACTGACTGAAAATGCCAGCCATCACTATTACCTCCCACATTATTTTTTCTCTTTTTTTTTAAGATATGTGGTACAACTCAGGATTGGTATACATGTGGACATTGTACAGGTAAAGTTTGGGCCTCACTTTGGTACCCACTTTGTCTGGTTTGAGATCAGGTACCCCTGTTGATGCTGTGTTCCAACACAGTGCCAACACCTGTAGTATCTTGCGATTGTCAATCCCTTTCTTATAGTATTATGGTAAATGTTCAAGGGCCACTTGTGAGTGTAAACAACCTCCCACGTGCTGATACTGCTTTGTTATATTATATTTACTTATAACATATTTGGATGACTTGTTTGGTCAACTTTGTAGAAAAACTGATAACTTGGTTCCTGCATGGAACAAAAGTCATGAGTCACTTAATAGACACTGTAATTTCATGATGTAGGTATCTGCCTACTGAAATCACATAATAGATTTACTATCTGGTATTAAATTACCACTTCATCATAAATAACACCAGTCTAATGATACTTTAAAAAATAACCTTCGGCACAAGCTAGAATAAAGAGGGGTAAGTTATTTATAAATAGTATATGTGGGATTAATTTAAGATATTGTGATAAAATTGTGCTTTTTCCAGAATGTTTTAAATGCACTAAGGCTTATGTTGACTACATTTCCTACCTTCTAATGGTTGAGTAAACAATATTGCAGTATGACTTTCAACATGAAGGCCAAGTCTATCATTAAATAAAGCCTATAGGAATTCTATCATATGACTACCAAATGTGCAAAGCAAATTTAAAGTGTGAATAAAAATCAAGTGGAGCCAGCACAGATTCTTCAGCAACCATTTCCCAGGTTTTTAAAATCCAGCTGGGGAAATTGGCACAGAATAAGTTTACAAAATAATTAAGTTCTAGTAGGTTATAGAATTTTTTTAAAAAGAAATTAAACTAAAATACAATTCCTTTATTTTAAAAAAGCCAATTTTACGGTGATTTGACACCTAACATGATCCTAAACAAACAATAACTACAGTCATTTCAGTAGCCCTTCTAAACATTTCAGGATCAGGTTCTCTTGGGATGCAAATCAGTAGCAGTTTAAATGTCTATGAATAAAACAACCCAGGACTTAAATTTCAGGCTTTGAATATGTGTAACAAAAACTTTTATACTTTTATACTTTATCATTTCTTTAACAATTAATTTCTATCTTGAGTACTCATTCTATCCTGTGGTCAAATTTCAGTCAGCAAAGTGTTTCTTCAGCCCTATGACTAGGCTGAGAGTTTTCTCTACTCACTCATTATCTCAGAGGTCTTGTGTTAGTTTCAAGGGCTCTACTTTGTGTCACAGCATTAGTGAGGATGGGAGCATGTCACCTTTTCTCCCCGTGCTCAGATGATGAAATATTCACATTTTACCTGTTTCTTTTTTTTTTTTCCCCAAAAAAATATGGAAAGCTTCATGAATTGGGTATGGTAGCTAATCATATTGCAATGTGCCCATCCTCATTGGGTCTTAGATCATTAATCCATGCAAGTCACTTTGCATCCTGTAAGTCTCTGCTATGGGGCCACTTCAGGTCCCTTAGTTTTCTGTCCTCTACTTATGTGCCCTTCTAAGGAGAAAGTGGAGGAGAAGAATATAATGTAGAATCTCATGTTAGTATATAAAGTTTAAAAAGGACCTCTGTCCTAAAGAGAGCATAAGTCTAGTGTTTCTCTCTGCTTCTCTCATAATGACCACACCAAACTTAATTCATCTGAGTAGAAGTTTGGATCCAAACTCTCTGGATTCAATCCCAAGCTCAACCACTTGGAAAAATGTTTATATTTACCTTGGATACCTCATCTATAAAACAAATGTAATAGTATCCCTCTTATAGGGTTGTTGCAAAGATTAAGGAAGATAAATATAAAAATAATTGGAACATTGTCTGATTTATAATCATCAATAAATTACATCCATCATCATCACTATCTCTCCTCCCTATGGATTCCTTCAGCTTCTCTCATCCACAGCAACGCATTGATTTATACGACTCCAAGTGAAAATACCGTAGAGCTAACACTGAGTTAAATAAGAATGAAACACAATATTGGCCAGGAAAAGACATTTTTACAAGATCCCATGTGTTGTTCCAAACCCTGTCAAGTTTATATACATGAATGAATGTCATTCCTTATTATGCTGCTGCAATTTTCCCCAAATGCCTAAAAGATATCCTTTTAACATTGGCACAGAGAGCTACTATTTGGATCCAGCCATTAATACCTATTTAATGTCATAACAACTCCGCCATCCAAAGGTGGATATTTTAAGTAAAGAAGGAAATCAGTATGAATTCTGTAAGCTTTCATCTGTTTCCCTTCCTAAAAGTATTCCATTTTAAATCCAAAGAACCAGTTCTTCCATAGTATTAACAGTGAAAACGTACCAAAGATTAAATCAATCCAGAATCACTTCATGAGTAACTAGCTCAGCAAGTTAATTACAGGATTCTCTGTTGCTCTTTTTATTGTGGGTACGAGTTTTTGATGCAATGTTTGTGGTTAATTGAAGATTTTCTTTAAAACTATGCAAGACAGCCAGCAAATAGTGCATTTATGTATGTAATAGAAATGGTTGTAATACATCATTAAGACACTCCAGGGCATGTTTTATTGGCTCATTAATACAGTACATGCCTTAGGTGTATTCAACCACTCGGGGCCTATATTAATGGACCAATAAAATGTACCCGGGAGTGCCTTAATGCTACCCTAATATGGCTAAGTTTAAATTAATTTTTTTCAGGCTTATCTCTCTAAAAATTATTTTTTTCCCATTTGAGAAGACAGATTTCTTTACAAGGGGGAAGAAGTTCATGGTTACAGAATAAGAAGCAGCAAGATAATAAAAGTCATTTTGCTTCATCAATTTCCTAAAATGGTTCATCCTTTTGGGTGGTTCAATTTCTAATCTTCAGTATTCTACTCCAGTAGCTTCTCAAATGTTCCACGGAAATCAATAAGTTTGTGGATAGGAGCAGAAAAATAAGAACTACTTCTTTTTGGAAGTAGAAGATCAAGAACCAGCAAATGTCATGTTTACCTATAAAATCCCTATCACCTTTCTGTTTTCCACCTGATCAGACCAAATGTATACCTGACTTTAAGGACAACCTTTTTCATCTACTTCCTGTTACCTTGTCACTTCAAGGAATTATCCTTCCCCTCAAAAGAAAAATGATTCTTCTAATCATCCACAAGCTTCCTTGCTCAGCTTTTCCAAAATTCTTGAATTCTACCTTGAGCAATTAAGGCATCTTCTTAATAACAGAAATTTGGGAAAGGTAGAGAAAAGTATTTAACCCAGCTCCAAACTGCATTAAAACCTTGGCCTTACTCTGGACATGTTTTATGGTGTTGATCTAAAATCTTCCAGTTCCTCCTCAGCAAAATAATAATAACGTCTATCTTATAAGCATAGCATGAATACTAATGAGATAATGCATGCAAATCACTTGGTATAATGTCTGGCACATAAGGACCATTTGTAAGTATAAGTGGTAGTTTTTGGTATTAACTTCTGAAATGTCAGTGGAGAAGTCAAGATAGATGGCTACAGTCACATATTATGGTCTTCTCCAAGAAATGCTGACAAATTAGACATCTAGAGTATAAAAAGCAGATGTTCCTCCTCATCTCCTTTCTTTTTCTATTGCCACTGAGGCACAAGACCTTTAAAGAGTACCCAAGGAAAAAAACAGGTGTAGACTGGGACGTTCTAATTTATTTACCTGGAGTTTAATTTTTCTTAATACTATAGTCATGCGGAAATGGTTATCATCATTGCTGTCTTAAATGTAATACATAAGTCTTACAATATGGAAAAACACTACTCTTGACTTAGTAGGGAAGAGGGAATAGAACCATAGTCTCTGTCTGCATAGAGGTTATTTTTTGGTTGAGACAACGAAATATATTTAAAAAGCATAACTAACAATACAAGACAGACTCTAAGTGCCACATGAGTTTTTCATTTAACTTTAAAAATAAATGGACAAAAGCACCATAAACAAGATTAATTAGAAATAAGTCAACTAAGTTGTGGGATCTAAACAACACTCTTTGTTTAGTGGAAAAGGGGTAAATTTCAAACTGTCCATGATAAATTCAAAAGGGAAACATAGAAATACTTCACAATGGGAAATGGAACAAAGAAAGGTATAACTATGACAATGAGTTTTTGAAGAACAATGTTTGGGTCAGAGGATTCTTGGAGTGCAGTAGTGACAGATTCATTTGAGCAGGTCTGTGGAGGACTCCAACTTCCAGGAGATTTTGATCAGGGAAATGACATGAAACAAAAGTGGCATTTTAAAAATATGTGAATTATTGGGATGTCGAGTATGAAGCGAACTGAGGAGAGATGGCATCAGATCAGTTAAGAGACAATTGCCATATTCCATGTTTAAAGTCACAGGATCCTCAATAAGAGAAACATAAAATAAAATATAAAGGAAAATCTTAAGTGGGTGAAAATTTGTAATACACAAGGGAAAGGAAAGAGAAAACAAACATGCACAATGCTAGAGAAATGAGAGGATTAGATGACTATTAGCTCCATTTAATCTGCTTAGTATAGAAAGAAAAATTTTTCAAAGTTTCATCCTATGAACCTCACATGTTCCTGAGTAAGAGTAAAAATAGTTGAGGCAGTGTAAAGACCTCACAGTTTAAAAATACAGTTAAAAACTACATAGCTAAACAAAGTTGGGTCAGTTGCATTTAAGAGAAAACACTTTGTCAAACATCATAGCACAAAGAATGGAAAATCTTTGAAAGCCTCATTTCCTTCATTTTGGCATTTAAAAAAAATCAGAATCCTATCTTCTTTTCACTTACCTAAATAATATTTATTCTTCAAGGCCCATCTTCTCTAAGAAACTTTCCCTAATTGATCAAACACACGCTGAGCGAGCTTCTTTCCTTGAACTCCTAGAGCCCTTGCTGAATTCGCCATTTGATTTAGCACTTAGTTTTGTATGTCCACAGCATACAGGTGCTTATTAGAGAAGGGGCAAGAGTAGGGAATAGATTCTATATTTCACAAAATTAACCATTCCTGTTTTTCCAAAAAGAGGAATTCTAGACATATTTAGAAACACAATTCCATATGTTTACCTACTCCAAGGGTGATTGCATTGAAAAATACTGTATTGCCATTTATTAATTGAAATAAAATATATATTCATTAGTTCAAAGTTGCAATTTGTCATTCTAACCACAAATACAAGTGCTTTGGAGATAAGAGGGGTACCTTTTTTTTTTTTTTTTGCCCAATTTGCACAAAAGAAATTTACCATGAATATTTGATCTATTAGAAAATCTAAACAATTATTTGAACAATTTAAGAAAATGTATACTTTTTTAATATATATGTTTTATTTTAAAATTGTGGGGTACAGTTAAGAGTTAGGTATACAAATATTCATTGTGCAGGTACCCTTGTTGATGAGGTGTGCCCCCACCGTCCCCAGACAGATATTGACAATATTGACTACCGTTAATCCCACCTCCCTTTTCCTCCCTGCCTCCCTCCCCATAGTTTCCCGCCACTGTCAATCCTTTTCTTATAGTATTACGGTAGTCATTTAAGGTCCACTTATGAGTGAGAACATGTGATACTCAGATCTTTGTTTTTGTGAGAGGTCACTCAGTATTATAAACTCTAATTCCATCCAGGTTGCTGCGAAATCCATGATTTCGTTCCTTTTTATGGCTGCATAATATTCCATTGTGTATATGTACCACATTTTTTTAATCTAGTCCTCTTTTGATGAACAGCACAGTTGGTTACATGATCTTGCTATTGTAAATAATGCTGCAATAAACATATGTGTGCAGGTATCTTTTTTATAGAGTGATTTGATTTCTTCAGGGTATATTCCCAGCAGGGGGATTGAGGGTTCATATGGAAGGTCGATTTTTTAGAGCTTTTAGGAATCGCCACACTGATTTCCACAGAGGCTGTACTAGTTTACACTCCCACCAACAGTGTAGAAGTGTTCTCTTTTCACCACATCCTCTCCAGCATCTATTATTTTTTGAATAGTGGATAATGGCCTTTCTGACTGGAGTTAGGTGGTATCTCAATGTATTTTAATTTGCATCTCCTTGATGACTAGTGAGGTTGAACATTTCTTCATGTATCTGTTGGTCATTCATATGTCTTCTTTTGAGAAATATCTGTTCATATCTTTTGCCCACTTTGTAATGGGGTTCTTTAGAAAATGCAGGACACACCCTTATGGAAGTTGGAACTGGCATCCAATTTCTGAGCAAAACCCAAAATGCACAGGCCATAAGAGATAAGATAGACAAGTGGGACCTCATCAAACTGACAAGTTTCTGCAAAGCCAAAGAAACCATCAAGAGAGCAGGGAGACAGTCCACAGACTGGGGAAAAGTTTTGGCCAACTCCATGTCTGACAAAGGCCTAACATCAAGGATCTACAAGGAACTCAAACGTGCTGAAAAGAAAGAAAATATATACATTATTTGTCCATATATCTGCCTCAACTCCGGGATGGTATGGCCAGGGCTCTCCCAGAAACGAATGCCAGGGGAATACCTTTCAAGCAGCCATAATGGGTTGAGATGGGGCACTTGGATGAGAAGAGTCTGCCCATGAGAATTCAAACAAAGTCAGAAAATTCAGAAAGTCAAGAGAAGCCAGAATCCATTAAGGAGAGCAACGAATAAGAGCTAGAGAGAACAAGATTTGAGGTTGGAAGTCAAAGACCCAGCGGCAGATCAAAGCTGTGGTATATTGCCAAAAGTCAAAGCTGGGATTAGTGAGAAACCCAGTGATAGTGTATCAGTCCTGGTGTTGAAAATTTCAAGCAGTTGCTTTAAAATAGCTTTGGAGAATTTGAGGTTAGACTTAATCATACTGAGTTAAAGACATTTTTCTCATTAATCATGATATTCTTTTGTTTGATTTGCATTTATTTATATTATCTTTTGTATTTAGATGGTTGTTAATTTTAATAATTCACCCCAAATCCAAATTTTAAGTTGTAGAATTTCTATGTATGCCTTTTTGTGTAAATTTAATTTTTTTCGCTTTCTATACAAATGTAAAAACTACATATCACCCATAAACCCTGATGCTGACAATATAGTTTAATGATTGCTGCACACTGATACCACAGGGTATATATATCATTCTTAACTAAAAGCAACCAAATAGGAAGGCAGGAATTTTATAGCTTTCCAGTCACGTGGCTCAAACTCAATTGTCAAATAAAATCTTTGAGTAGATTCCAGTTTTGCCAATAAAAATTCAAGGCTGTATTTTTGAATCTGAAGTTTTCTTTCAGTAATTTAGGCTCAAAAAGTGTACTTACTACAGATGGTCTTTTACACTACCATGGAAATAATTGTCTCAACATTTCTGGAAGGCAATTTGGCAATTCATAATACAAACTTGCAAATATCCTAATTTTTAAACAAGAAGATCTTGATTGTGCTTTGTAAATTTTTCCTAAAGAAATAACCATGGATGTGTGAAAATATTTATCTAAAGTTGTCCACCACAACATTCTTAATAATGCCTTAAAGCAAAACAAAAACAAAAAACAACAACAACTAAAAAAAAAACTCCAAAGCTACAAAATAAGAGCATGGTTAAGTAAACTACGAAAAATCCATATAGTGAAAGTAATTAACCACAAAAAAAATTGTTGTGAAAGAACATTTAAGGAATATAGGATGCTACATTACAAAGTAAGCGAGAAAAGCATGTTAAGACAGCATATAAAGTCTGGTCTTCTTAAAATATTGAAAAAGAGCAAGAAGGACCTAGCTGATACAAAATATGAATATTCCTTATCTCTGATTTTTCTTAGAATACCATGTGATCTAATTCCTATCACACGAATTCTTCTTTTCTACTTTCATTTTTTGCGTACCACTTCCAATCATTTTGGTCTCTCTTTCTGGAATGCTTCAATGACCTTCCAGTCTCAGGGTCCGGCTATTTGCAGTCTCCCCCATTAAGAATGTTCTTCTCCTGTCCACCATCCCTACCACCTTTCCCTGATTCTTCTTCAGACTTCACACTCAAACATATCCTTATGGCAGGCCCCCCTTCTCCCCAGTTTAGAGTAGGTCCCCTCATTATACATCTTTCAATAACCTTGGACCCTGTTTTAATACCATTTAAGTCTATTGTAATCATGTAGTTATTTTTGTGACTGCTTAATATCTGTTATTTCTAATAGACTACAAACTTCATAAAGGTACAAAATATGTATTATGCCTATCAGGCGCTCAATAAATTATTGCTGAATAGATGAAGACCGAATGGAATCATGAGTATTATTTGCTTTTTTCTCTTTTAAGTTTCTACAGCAGGCATGTATAACTTTCGTAATTGAACCGCCTGTATAAAATTAATAAAAGACCACAAAACTTAGACTTGTGATGAGGGCCTGAATTTTGCTCGGATGTGAACATAGCTAAATCATAAGGTTCCCTCTGATCTCTTCTCCCTCCATATATATCCTAACCTGTCCCCTCCACCACAAGATTAACAAACTTGTTTATCTCTTGAAGAACCATGGACTGTAGGTTACGCTGCCTCCTTGATAGTTTAATCAGATTAAGGGTATGAGCAGCTTTGATCGATTGTATCCGTTGTTCACCAGATTTGTAACCTCCTCAATTGTCCCTATAGATGACATAAGCTTCCCTTTTCAGGCTTTGTATTCTGGTGAACCAACAGACCCCCTGTGAGCCCATGACCCACACCAAGGAACAGACTCAACTGGTCCTGTGACTCCCACCCAGAAACTGGCCCTGCCCATGAAGACAGTTTCAACACTTCTATGATTTCATCCCCAGCCAATAGGCAGCCCCCATTCCCTAGGCCCCTGCCCACCAAATAACCTCTAAAAAAAAACCCAGCCTAAAATTCTTAGGCAAATTTGAGAGATACCTCCTGTTCTCCTCGCTCAGCTGCTTTGCGATTATTGAATTCTCTCTCTACTGCAACAACCACTATGTCATTGTATCAGCTTTTCTGGGCAGCAAGCACAAAATCCCAGGAGGCTGTAACATAATAAGAAACCAAAAGTTTAGTTACCAAAACAAGTCTAATTGAAATATTCTAAAACTAAAGAACAGCAGGTTTAGGAATGTACTTGAATTATTCAGTGTATATCAACAAGCCATTTTGCTTGCTAGCATAAACTACATCATAGCTTTAAAACAGGGATTTAATATCTCTGTTATATATTTTTAATTCAAATTTAATTTCCTATTTTTTGCTGTAAGAAGCTCCTCAAAGTAAGGACATAAATACCCAGCAGGAAGTCTGTGAATGGATGGTGAAAAGAATTTTGCCTTCAGTTGAGAAGCTACTTCTCAGATAAGTACTAAAATGAGAATTTCATGGATCAGATAAAAAGAAGAGATAATTCAAATTGTGGAATGGCTCAATGGTATGTGTAAACTGATAAAATCTTCCCCTGCTGTTTTCTTTCAGCCTTGACCTATGTACCAAAGAATTTGGTTTCCACCATTCAGCCAACGTGAAAATGACTCTTCACCTAAACAGGATCCACAGTCTTAGTCTGTGATTCTTTTTTAATGAGAACAGTTCCTTACGTTTGTACTTGCCTTATTTTTTTCCCCCTAAAGTGAATTCTCTGTTTGCAAGCACATAAAATGTATTTCAACACTTAACAACACAAGAAATGTAATCAAGGACTACAAAAACGTTCCAGCTAAGTTTCCCTTTTGAAGTGATAACCAAGCATTGCTACACAAGCTGCCTGCGTGGTAGCTTAATGGTATGTTATAAAAGCTCTTTTCAACACTAACCAAGACAGTAAACCTGCCAAATTTACTTTAAAATATGAAATTAATTTCCTGCCACAGTCTTATTGCCAAACTAATTTCATCCAATGTTGAAGGTTTGTAAGTTGACTCTTTTCCTAAAAATTGGAAATTAAATACTGTGTTCCTAATTAAGCCTCAAGTTATGATTTCTACTTGAGAAAAAAGAACAAATGTATTTTCTCTACAAGGGATCTGAATTATTCAATATCTATGTAAGGTTCTGAAAAATATGTTAGTTTTATTATTAACCTGGCAGAAAACACTGTTTCATGATTTGGTGTAATTTTAATAAAATAAAATATAACTACATTATTATAAATGCCTCCTTTTGACTTTCACCTAATTTATCCAAACTCAATGTTTCTGGTGGAAGCACTTGAATTCACATAGATTTATCTCACCCTATAAAAGCACAATTCATTAAACAGACTAGTCTATTTAAACTAAGGCAATTTTATCACAGTCAGTTCAATTATTTAGCACTGCTTTTTTAACTCACTACTTAAAGCTTTCTTTTGACAAGTATTCCTTTAAATAAATGAGTTGTAATTTAAAGCATGAAAAAAGATCAAGTTCCCTAACAATATATGCAATTAGACTATAGGGAGATGTTTTGCTGATACCAAACTAGTTTTATTTGAAAGTTAAACTGAATCTCAAGTAGCAGAAACCATCAAGGTTACTTTTCAGCAGAAATAAACATAAATGAACTTTTTTATGTGCAATTAGCTTTACTTCCTTGAAGTGGGTGCATTTTCATGTAAAGGGGTAACCCTTTCACCAAGCCTACATAATTAAAGAATCAGAGTGATCATTTAAATAATTTATTCCAAAAATAATATAATCTGAAATATGTAGATTTGATTTTTTTCACCCCACTAAATGATAATCTGGTTAGTGACTGTATAATATAAACCATAGAATGAAAAGTTTTATAATTACCTAGCCTAATGCTAACAAAAGCAAGTTAAACTGGTGTGGTGAATCCTTTTTAAAACTTTTCCCCACCAAAATTTTTTGCTTAAAATTTGTGTGAGATTTAAAATTTATTTAAAGATGATCAAATGAGCAAAACAAGGAAGGTTTCTATAATTAAAGAAAAAGGAAGTCAGATATATTTAGAGCACAGAGTATTTATCAACCAATGTCTTCACCAAGGCAATACCATTAATTTTTCATTTGTTTTATCCTAGAAAAATAAAATGAAAAGATTCGGAAGAATATGCCATGTTGTCTGTCATTGTACAAGAGGATTACTGTGATGTACAGACTGATTTTGATGTGCAGATTATAAGATGAGGTTCATGACTTTCAGTCAGATTTCAAGTAGCATCACTCATAAATGGGAATTCTCAAAATATTGTATTGTTTCTCAAATATTTCCAGGTAAAGGGAATTTTTGGTACTTTGTCTTTCATAGTTTTGCTTGAATTTCTTCTTATTATTATGAAATAGCTACAGATGACTTTCATTTTTCTGGTATAGCTATTCACCATATTTTAGTAAACAATCTATTGGACTTCTCTTACTATATATTAGAGACCCTTTTATCAAAAAATTGAATAATTATTCATAGTTAATCTCTTTGTTATACTGGAATCACCTAGAAATTCAATGTTGCATATTGAGATACACCCAAAAAAGTAGTGTTATATTTAAAGATAGTTCTGTATGCCTTCTAGATTTACTTTTCACCTTCTATATTCTAAAAATGAAATACGTAATTCTTAACAGAGCATTACAATATTTTCATAGGATATAAACGCCAAATTTAACTAGTCACAGGTCATAAAACCTAAGAACCAAGTTGGAGATCATCCCAAAAGACTTATTTGAATGAAGGTTCATATGGATTAATAACCTAATTTAGGAGCACAACAGTAAGCCAAGTTATACCTACAGGGAAATGAAAGAAAAGTCTAGACAAAAATTCCCAAACAAAATACAGTTATAATTGTGTGTTTGTATTTTAGGGACCTGTTTCATTCCCGTCATTCACGTTCCTCAATAGACGTGCCTAGCGTCCCAGTCAGTCCTGTCTCTGCCCTAAACATGCAATTTAGCCATCATATGTATCACCACTGATAGACAGTGGCCAAAATTGAGGACATCCGAAAATGTGGTAGGATCCTTGTAGCTGACAAAGCTGATCCCAGTAGATGGAGCAGTGGAATCGTCACCAAATGTTCCCCCAAAACAAGGACCTAACTTCTTTATCCTGGTTTATCATTAAGCATAAGGATATATCTCTTAGAGCTATCTCTAAATTTCATTTCTATACCCCTATTTCATGTTGCCAGTGATACGACTTCCTTTTGTAATTTCCTTCAGTAGCAAGAACAGATGCATGGGAAAAGCCTGTCAAGTCTATTATTGCCATCTGCTTAGCGTGGGACTATCTTTCTTCAGTTCACACTAAGCATTGGGAGTTTTCGGATGATGAGAAAGATGAAAGTCTTGGGGTTCATTCTAAAGGTGTTTAGGCAGACAAAAAGACATTTCTGTACATCCAGGGAAGACACATTCAACAGTGTTTGCCAGCACAACTCTACCTTGACATTGTCAATATAAGACAAGAGGTACAGGAAGTTGCCTTCCTCGAGAACTTTCCATTTCCTACAATGTGGGTTTCATTTCTCTTCCTACTCAATTTTCTTTACTATTTTCTGTACAACTTAAGTTGATACGTAGAAAAAAAGTTTAAGAAAATCTTGTATTTGTTGTTTTCAAGCTATAAGAAATTTCAACACCTCCCAAAACTTAAAAATAAAAAAATAGAAAAGATAGAATTCAATAAAATTTTCCTGATACCACAATCTCATCTTCTCCTCTTTGGATGGTAATTGTTCATCTTTCTTTTTGCTTGTTTTTACTGAATAAAGATTTCCATAGCCACTAAAATTTATACTCGAACTTTAAAAGATTATAAATAATACATTGATTAGCAATAAATATACTGATAGGGAGTTCTTTTAAAAAGAGTTCCAGGATCTGATCTCTTTGAAGATAATACATAAACTACCCAAATCTGGAGATTCAGAGCATATTTTGCATATTAGAGATATCACAAAACCTAACAGGGGGGAAAAAAAAATACTTTATTTCAAAATTTTTTCCAAACTCATTTTACTTTTTTTAAAATTTATTTTAAAGATGTGGGTACAATTCAGGATTATACAAGTGGTAACTGTACAGGTAAATTTTGGGCCTCCCGTTGGTCCCCATATTGCCTGGTTTGAGATCTGGTGCCTTTATTGATGCTGTGCTCCCCCCTCAACCTGGTAGTATCCTGCTACTCCCAGTCCCTTTCTTTTTTCCTGAGGCGGAGTCTCACCCCGTCGCCCAAGCTGGAGTGCAGTGGGATGCTCACAGCCACCCCAGCATTGACCTGCTGGGTTCCCACGAACCTTTGCCTCAGCCTTCCAAGTAGCCAGAACTACAGGCATGTGCTACCACACCCAGCTAATTTTTGATTTACTGCAGAGACGAGGTCTCACCAGGTTGCCCAGGCTGGTCTCAAACCCTCAGGCTCAGGCAATCCACTCACCTTGGCCTCTCAAGGTGCTGAGATTATAGGCTGAGTAACCAAGACTGACTGCCAATCCCTTTCTTATAATATTATGATAAATGTTCAGGGTCGGCTTATGAATGAGAACATCTGGTACTCTGTTCTTTGTTTCTGCGACAGATCGCTGAGTATTATAGACTCTAAATCTATCCAAATTACTGCAAAGTTCAAATGCTTGCCCTTCTTTGTGGCTGCGTAACATTCCATTGTGTATATGTACCACATATTTTTTATCAAATCCAGTTTTGATGGGCAGCGCGGTTGGTTCCATGTTTTTGCTATTGTGAATAGTGCTGCAATAAACATGCATGTGCAGATATCTTTTTTTTGTAAAATGATTTGAGTTCCTCCGAGTATATTCCCAGTAGGGGAATTGCTGAGTCATTTGCCAACTGTCTATTTGACAAAGGCCTGACATCCAGGTTCTACAAGGAACTCAAACATGCTGAAAGGAAAAAAAAAAAACAGTCCCATTAAAAAGTGGGCAAAAGACATGAATAAAAACCTCTCAAAAGAAGATATACAGGCAGGCAACAGACACATGAAAAAGTGCTCAGTCTCACCAATCATCAGAGAAATGCAAATCAAAACCACATTGAGATATCATCACCTAATCCCAGTAAGAATGGCCAACATTAGTAAAAACAAACAACAACAGATGCTGGCAAGGACGCTGAGAAAAAGGAATGCTTCTATACTGCTGATGGGAATGCAAACCAGTGCAACCTCTTTGGAAAACAGTGTGGCAATTTTGAAAAGAACAAAACTTAATTTATTTTTTTTTGAAAAAAATTTTTTGAACAGTTTTCCAAGGTTCTGGTCTCTCTGCTGGCTTTCTTTGATTTCTGTATCTTCATAGCCTGAATTAATGTCTTCCCAAGTCCCATCATTCTGTTCATGCTTCCTGCCCACTCCTGGAGGTTACCCAACCAAGCCCACAGGAACACATACCACCCAGCTCTGCCCATTACATATATTTGAAAGGGTGAAAAATGAACAATATTTAAATCTTCATTTATCTAATGAATGTTTAACTCATTCACTACCTTCAGTCATCACACAGGGAGGACAGATGAGCCTCTATGCTGTCTTTGGATTCCTCTCCTTCAAGATATTTAATTCACCAAATAGCAAATTGTCTTCATTTCCAAACTATGTTTGGGAAATACCCTCAAGATCCTGGATATTATTAAGAGTGAGGGGGAGGATGAAAGCTGTTTTGGTCAACTAAATGATAGACTCTTGCCAGCTTCCAAGCACTAAATACCGTTTTCCCCTCTCGTATGAAATATGGAGAGAGATATGACTCTCAAATCACTTATGTCTTCGAGATTCAGAAAAGCTCTATAAAACTTTGTATACAAAAGCCTGGGAAATTATATCCCAGTTTCTATTCTAAAATATGGTCTTAAATTTCGTTCTATAAAAAGATATTATAAAATCAGTTATCTATTTACCTCTGAGGGGTTTAACAAATAAAGATACTACATTTTTGCAATTATAAAAAGATATAATTAAACATTAATTCCAATAATCTTGAAACAAGTGTTATTTTTTTATAGAATTTTTCAGTTTTCAGTTTCCTGAGATTCCTTGAAAAGTTTGTCAAGAAAATAAGTGGCATTTTTATTTTATAAGTCTGCTTCAATTTGGCTCCATATATCATAGTTCTAGGGAAAAATCATACCCAGGGCATTTTATTACCTGACTGGAGAATTAAATAGATATGAATTCCCAGCAGATGCTGTGCTTAGAGGTATAGTTGCTGATTAGCATTTCAAAAAGTTATAAACCAATATGGATGGTATTATGAAGAAGAGAGGAGAGGATATTTGTGTTTATTTGCTTGTTTTAACTTGAGGATTTTTAAAGGGTAGAGATACTATGAAAAAGCGAAAGTTGGGTGTGTGGTCCCAAGGGCAATATTCACTATTGCTCCCTGGAATATGGAATTTTCTCTATGAAATTATCATACAAGGTGCTTCCCTAAACTTTGCAAATAACTGATAAAATGCAACTATAGATGTCTTAAGTAGTTTGTTTGTATATTATTTGGAATCCAAAAATAATTTCCAGATAAAAAAATAAATATACAGCATTTAGATAACATGCTGAGTTTGGCTCACAATACAAGTAAACACCATATTTCTTATATATTAGTTGTAAGGGTTATGTAAGATAATAGAAAGCACTTAGTCAGGTTTTGGGTATGTGGAGTAATAAATGTCATTCCTTTCTATGAAATCTAGGGGCTCAGTACGTTTGTTTCACTTCATTTTTCGTTAGTTAACAGGCTGATTTGAGCTCAGTTTTCTAGAAGCATATGCTCAGGAAGTCAGGACTATTAATAAAGGAAAAAAGAGGGAACAATTAAATGACCTCCACAATATCTCAATGCTCTCTAGATAGACATTCAATACTCTCTATCCTGTTGGTCAAATCTTCCTACAGTAGCAACTTACCCAGGCCTGCTCTGAGCTCAGTTTGTATCAACTTCTTACCGGTCAATCCAGCATGACTGATTTCTGCTGGTTATTTGAAATGAAAGTATGCTAATAAATGAGTATAGCTTTAAGAAAGCTTAAAATACTAGAGAGTATTCATGTAATTGAGCATCTCAGGTTTAAAATGTGCTTTAAAGTATTTTTCCCCCTCTCTCTTAGCATGTTTTAGAAACATCTTTTCATCATACATCCTTACGTGACCTTAGGCTTGCTTAGAAATGCTAGGGGCTAGTCTTAAAACAGCCGATTGTGGAACCCTCACACTTGAGGGAACTCACGAGACAGTTGTTCCATAACCTGATGCAGTAAGATAACACCAGCCAGACCACTGGAAGGTCTACCCAAGATAAGCCATTAAAAAACACCCTGTGTCATACCTGCAAACCAAGTTTCCCTTTTTAAACCCCTGCACTCAGCCTAAAAATCGGAAGTGGTTTATTTGAGGCATGAGCCTGGCCATTTCCCCATCTGCCTGCTTTAAAAAAAAAAATTATTTATTTGTTATAGAGTTGTAGGGTACAAGTAAGGATTTACTACATAAGTAGGTTGCATGCAGGTGAGGTTTGGGCTTCTAGGTGGCCTTTATTACCTAGTAGTGGACCAGGTATTCCTTGTGCTGTCACGTGACCCCTGCCCTTCTCTCTCTCCTTCCCTCCCTCCGTTCCTCCCCAAACAGTACCTAGTGACTGCCAATCCCACTCTTGAGCTAATGTGGCTAGTGTTCGGGGACCACTTATTGAGTGAGAACATTCGGTATTCTATTATTGGTTGCTGTGAGAGTTCACTTAGTTTAATGGCTTCCCACTGCATCCAGGTTTCCACGAAGGCCATGATTTTGTTCTTCTTTATGGTTACATAATATTCCATTATGTATATGTACCACATTTTCTTTATCTAGTTCACTTTCGATGGGAAGCAAGGATGGTTTCATGTTTTTGCTATTGTGAATAGTGTGGCAATAAACATGTATGTACACGTGTCTTTTTGGTAGAGTGATTTATGTTTCTAGCAATTTCTGAAAGTACTAAAAATTGATCTGCTAGCTTTTGGAATAAAGCCACTTTGTTTCCACATCTCTCGTCTCTAGAGCTTGGCTTTGGGTGACAAGTGGCCAAGCTTGCATAGGTAACACTGATTTTTTAAGACAGATTGCTTGATAGCAATTAATTGTTTTTTAAAATCTGTTGAAATTTCTAAATTGCACAAATATTAAAGCAAAATGCTTTTTCAAAAAACATAGGGGTATAAGAGAAAGGTATTTGGCAAGAAAAATCTACCATAAAGACCTTGTCAAAAAAGAAAAAAAAAAAAAAAAACCCTATCAAGAAATCAACTCTGAATGTCAATCTCACTGAGTTAGAAAAGATTTTGACAACCCTTTTTCTATTTCTTCATTTAAATGTACATCATTACCCACAATAGTTTATAGGTCAATGTCTGTATGATATTGTGATTTACAAAATTTATTTATTTGATCTTTATCCAGTTTCCTGGCACACAACTCCTAAAATCCTTGGAATCTCAGGAGTGATAGATAACCTCAGGATAGGGGCTGGTCACCTCAAGACCAAGACTTGATTAAAGGATTGGACCTTTTGGCATTATCCCTCAACTTCCAGGAAGAGGAGGTGGTCTGAAGGTTAAGTGGATCACCCATGGTAAATGACAATCAATGATTCCTACGTAATGAAGCTTCCATAAAAGAACTTGGTTTAGAGAGCTTCCAGATAGCTGAATACATGGAGACACCTGGAGGGTGGTCTGCTTAGAGGGGCCATGGAAGCTCTGCACCCCTTCCCAAATACCTTGTGCTATACTGTTCATCTGTATGCTTTGTAATATCCTTTATAATAAACCAGTAAACATAAGTGCTTTCCTGAGTTCTGTGAGCAGCTCTAACTAATGAAACCTAAGAGAAGGTCATGGGAACCCTGGTCAATCAGAAGCACAGGCTACAACCTAGTACTTACAATTAGCATCTGAAGTGGGGACAGGCTTGTGGGGCTGAGTCCTCAATTTGTGGCATGTGGTAGATAGGGTCAGAGTTGAATTAAATAAGAGCACATACAACTCATGTGAACTTGGGGAACTGCTTGATTGATGAGGAGGAAAAACCCTTACATATCTGGTGTCGGAAGTGTTCTGTTGGCTGTGTAAGAATATAAAAACACCTTTGTTTTTTTCCCCCTCTATCCAATAGTATGCTTACTGGAAAGCAGGTGAAGGGAACAATCATAGAAGTAGTCTCTTTTATATATAGGTAATAAATAAGTCATCCCAAAGTGTGGCAGCATTAGTAATTTTCCAACATAATTTGTTTTCAATACATTTTAAAATGCTAAGAAAAGTAATATTCAGGAAATGGCAAAGATTGCCTTCCTATAATCTATTTGTTTTAATCAATGAAAAGTAAAATTTCAGTAAATCATATTTTTTAAAATGTCATTAAGTTTTCATGCATTTTATCATGAAATAATTCTGAATTCCTCACAATTCTATAATTATACGTATGGCTATATACGTACAAAGAGTGAAATGGAAAATTAGGTCAATATTAGTTGCAAGAGTTAGTTGCAAAATCTATTTTTTCCTATTTTATTGTTAAAATGGAGAAGGGAAGAATAGGTCAAAAAACAGTTTCTGCTATTGCTTTTGCTATTTAGTTGATACACTGGTCAAAGGAAGAGAAGATTTTGTTTGTAAATTTACATAGTAATAGACATTTAAATTGTTCCCAGTTTAGGATGATTTAGTAATAAAGCTACTATAAACCTTTACACTTAGGTTTTTTGTTTTGTTTTGTATATGTGTATGTGTGTGTCTGTCTGTCTGTCTCTGTGTGTTTCCTTCTCTTTAACGTGAGTAGGACTGGGATTGTTTGTTTGTATGGTAAGTATATGTTTCAATTTATATATACCACCTACTCATTTTCCAAAGTAGCTATACCATTTTGCATTATCATCAGCAATATGTGAGAGTTATGGTTGGTCTCTATTCATGCTGCACCTAGTATTGTCAACTATAGTATTTTGTTTTAATTTTAGCTATTCTAACAGGTGTGCTGTAATATCTTATGGTGACTAAAATTTGCATTTCTCTAATTAAAAATGGTGTTGAACATCTTTTCATGTACATACTTGCAATCCATATCTCCATAGTGGGGAACTATCTATTCAAGTATTTTGCCTATTTTTTTTAATTAGATTGTTTATTTTCTAAATATTGAGATTTTAAAATTACTTATATATTCTAGAAAAGATGTTTTCTAAAACATCTATGAACAGTTTCTAGAATACCTATGTGTCTTGCAAATATTTTCTCCCAGTCTATAATTTTTATATGTCCTTAACATCTTTCAAATAAATGAAGTTTTAAATTTTGATGAGGTTCTATTTTTTTTTTTCTTTTATGATTTGGGTTTTTGTTTGTTTGTTTGTTTGTTTTGTTTTGTTTTGTTTTGCCTATAAAACCTTTCTCTAACACAAAGTCACAAAGGTTTCCCTTATGTTTTCTAGTTTTATATCTTGTGCAGTTTTATAGTTCTAGGTTCTATATTTGGGTCTATTTTCCTTTTCAAGCTTATTTTTTAATATAGTACAAAGCATAGGTTAAGAGTTTCTGTTCTCAAATATTTCTGTTTTCAAATATTTCTTCTACCCATTTTTTTTGTACCTTTCTCTCATTCTTTTCATCATAGGACCCAATTAAAGATATGTTAGACCATTTGATATTGTTTCACTGCTCTTGGATAGTCTCCTTCTGTTTTCTTTACTTCCCACTTTTTTTCTCTGTATGTGTTAGTTTATATTACTTTAAGGAATAATACTTTCCTGATTTTTTTCCTTACTGATCTTTTCCTTAGCTGTGTCAAGTTATTTGATGAGATGTTCAAGGACCTACTTCATCTGTGGTAGTGTGTGCACATACAAGTGTGTATGTAATTACATCATTTCTTTATCATTGTTTATTGTAGTTCCTAACTCTGCTGATTTACAAATTATCTACCTTTTTATTAACTTTTTAACATACTAATTATAGTTATTTTAAAATCTCTGATGGTGCCAACGTCTTGATCATCTCTGAGTCTGGTTCTGTTGATTAATTTGTCTGTTGACAGCTTACTGTTTTTCCTTGCTTTCTATGTATTTTACAACTTTTTATTGAATGTTGCATGTAGTAGAAATATTACGTATGACTACCAGGTCATAAATGTATGTAACTGAGTCAAAATAGTCAATAGCTAAGCTGTATTGGGGTCTTGTCACTGCTATGATAATCTTTTTTTGTACCATAGGTTTCAAATTCTTCTGGTGGAGGACTACCATTACCTTAATCTTAGAACAGATGTTTGAGGTTTTCTTAACATTTCTGTTCCACTTCAGTAATCCCTCCACACATATGCCATAAAATGGTTTCTTCTTCACCCTCTTGCACTTCCCCCAGTGGTGGATTGCTGCTACTTATTACTCCATGCCCTTGTTGAGATGTGAAGAAAGTTTTCTGGGTACTAGTCTCAGAGATGTGGCTTTATCTGTGGCCATTCTCAAGCAGTTGTTCTCTCTATTTCAGTGGTAGCAGGCCTCTGATGGCATTGGTATAGATATGTGTATAGCTATTCGATCCTGGGCAAAGAAATATTTACTATTTCCCACTTACTGTAGCCATGAAGTAGAGTACATTTTACTTCTACCCCAGTCAGATCAGCTGCTGTGCATATTTGGTTTTTCTCTGTCACCACTTCCAGTCTTAGCTGCCTTCACAAAATAGTTCCTATCTCTGGGAAGTTTTTTTAGATTGTCTGATTTTCTCTCATTGTTAGGATGAGAGCAATAGTTTTAATTACAAATATTTATTTCAATCTATTCTTTCTTTTGCATCGTATAGTGCACTCTTTATATCTGGTGTTCTTTTCTTTTTCTTCTGTCTTATTCCTGAAATCAACTTGTTTAATCTCATCCTTTTTGTGTACATTTATTTTCTTAGTTTTTGAATTTCTGATTCAAGTTATATTTTTTATATCACCAATTGCTTTTGGAGAATATTTATTTTAGTTTAAGGTATTGTGTTATACTATTTTTCTGCCTTGTGATTGTTTTTTGAGAAAGAATATTCAACAACTGAAATTATTCAGATGTTCTGTTTTCTTTTTACAGCAGTTTTGTATAAATGTGATCTGCTTTTTTTCTCTTTCCATTTAATTCATGAATAGTGTTACTAGTTCAAGAGTGCCCTCTTCTGTTTAGTAAAATACAAATACTTTAATGGATAATAATAAGGAAAAAGAGAAGGTATTGCCATATTTTTTTACTTTTTGTTCCTCAGGGTACTTAATTTCTTTATTGTAATTTTCTTCTTGCCTTCACTGTCACATCTCCAAAGGCCAACATTCTTCCTCTATATATTTAATTTTCTCAAGAACAATGCTTCTCCAAGAATGCTACCTCTGGTTCCACTCACTTTCAAGGACTTCCTTTAGACATTGAAATAAACTACCAAATTCAAGCTCTGTGTTTAGAATGTTGGCACTTATTATTATTAGATTTTCTTATGGAAGTGATTTCTGTGCTTGATTCAAGTGTCTCTACTCACCCTTTTTCATGTAATCTTTTAAACCTTCCCTTCCTCTCCTTCCTCTCTGTCTATACACCCCATGTCAGGCAGAAAACACACTCTTGAATTTGGTTTATTATTCTACTTGTAAGTAATTTAAAACTTTTGGTGTTTTTGTGTCCTGTAGTGCTAAAAGTGTGGGGCATGTGTAATTTAATTTGTGCTTCTAGTTTGTTATATGGTATTGGGAGAAAGTTATAAATAGATATAAAAATCAGATAACTACCATTTAAATTATAGTACATTCATAAAATGAAATGTCATATAGTATCAAAGTACAATGAATTTTTTATAAATCCATTATAACATGAATTAACCTCAAAAGCATTATGTTGCGTTTAAAATAGCTAGATATAAAAGACAATCATACTATATGTTTTTACTTGAGCAAAGTTCTAAGACAGGCAAAATCAATTTATTTTGAGATAAACAAGTTCAGTTGTTGCAGTAGAGGAAATGTACTGCAAAGGAGCATAAAAAACTTATTGTATATATAAAAATTTTCTCTATCTTGACTGTGGTGAAAGTTATACATGTATACACATTTCTCAAAACTTATCAAACTGTACACTTAAAAGGTATGTATTTTATTGTGTGTAAATTTTATCTAAATTAAGTTAATTTTTTAATAAAACTAAATATAGAGTTTAAATAATAGAATAGATAGAGATGAAGAGAGAATTAATGAACTGGAAGGGACATCAGAAAGATCAAGTATGAAAAGAAACTTGAGAGACTTAGAAAATACAAAAATAATATCCAATATACATCTAGCAAGAGTTTCAGAGGGTAAGAGTAGGAAGAACAGAAGAGAGACAATACTTTTTTAAAAGACTGTGCATTTTCCAGAACCACAGGAAGAAATAAACTTTTTTTCCTGAAAAAAAAAAACAGAAGTCTGAGCAGGTTAATTTTTCTTCTTCAAAGCATATTGTATTGAAACTAGAAGTTAAAAAAAGAGATGAATCTAGAAAGAAGGTGGAAAAACAGAATGTCTAGGAGAAAACTTTAAATGATGAATAATGTTCTCATTAGTAAAAATAGACACTAGAAAACAACGGAAGAGCTGTTAACATAAAATATTACACCTATCCCAATATCACTCAAAACAAAGGCAAACTAAATACAAATCCACAAGAAGACAAACTAAACTTCCTTTTTATGGATAGTTGCTAAAAATTTCACAAAAGATATAATTCAGTAAGAAGGAAGAAAACCAAGTAACAATGTGGGAAAAAATAGTAAAGATAAAAAATTGAAAGGTTGAACATGGTGGTTCACACCTGTAATTCCAGCACTTTGAGAGACTAAGGAAGGGTATTGCTTGAGGCTAGATACTTGAGACCAACCTAGCCAACACAGTAAAACCTCATCTCTATAAAAAATAAAAATAAATAATAAATAATTCAAAAATTGTTTTAATGAGGTTACAATATTTTTCCATAGTCTTAGTGGTAAGATAAAAAGAGTTAATAAAATATGAGCTCATTATTTGTTATTTCATTGACTTCAAAGTAAAATAATTATTATAGTCCACAAAAGAGATTATCTAAAAGACATAAGGAATTGTATGATTATATTTCAAAACTGAAGATGAAGAAACACTAGAAAGGACTATTTAAGAAAGAAAATATGACACATAATAACAATAACTAAAATATTTGTGAAGGCAATGTGTTGTTCTAATAATTGCACAGGTTCTTACAACAGAATGCATATGTTCACTTGTTGATTTGACACTTTACAATTGGGTCACTTTGGGTAAGTTACTAAAAATCTCAATTTCCTCATCTATAAAATGAAAATAATAATAGTACCTACCTCAGATAGTTGTTTTAATAGAGAAATAAATGATAACAGCTTTTTATGGAAGATGAGGTACATCATTCTTCTTAATTCTTGATAATACTTAGGCATTTTGATTTTTAGAGCTAATTAGAACTAAATGAATTTCCTTTGAACAGGTGTGTTTGCTTCTAATGAAGTTCCCTATGTGATCTTTTGCTACCTATGGCCTCCACAAAATGGAAATCACACCGCCTATCTTTTAGTAGTAGAATGAATAAATGAGTCAATCAGGCTAAAATCCCTAGCTAATGAAAAGGATGAAGTCCTTAGGATTACTAAATGAGCCAACATGATCCAGACTTTATCTAATTTTATCTTCATCCCTCACTCCTCCTCAGTCCCACTCACTTCCTGCTGTTGCTTGAATGTGCCCACACACTCCAAAATCAGACTCTTTGCATTTTCTCATATCCAAATATTGTCAGGGTTGTTCCTCAGACCTGTTAGGTCTTTACTCACAAATCATTTTCTCAATAAGAACTTTCTTGACTATTCTTGATTTGAAACATTTCATATTTATATTCCCAGAGTGATCTTCCTCCAACATACCATATATTTTCTCTCATTGCTGCTTCTCCAACACATAGAACAGTGCCTGGCACACTATTGCCAATCAATAAATATTAATTGAACGAATCCTTCAAAAGACTTGCCACTAGACACCTATCTTAAGTGTTTTACAATGTTGCCTACATGCTGTCTATCTTCTAGAACCTTAGCAGCTTCCTCCCTTTGGACCCTGCAATTCAAAACATATCTAGACCTTTTAAGTATCACTTCTGGCGTGGGTATATTAACTCTCACTGTATAGCCATGCCTATAAGTCATTTTCAGACTTGGATTAAACACCACACCACACGCATACTGAGTGACCACCCAATGGTCCAGAAGATGCAACCCAAAATACAAAGATGTTAACTCCTCCCTGTGGGAAGAACTTTGAACAACAGGAAACAAGGGTAGAAGAGGAAATACAGGCAGCTACATTCCCTCTTTTTCTTCACTCCCACAACTACCTAGTAGTAAAGGTTCTTCTTCTTGAACCCTGTCTGCAGATATCCCTTGTGCTAGGCAGATACATTTGCTAAGCAACCTGCCATATCTCTTTATGGCTTGCTCTGCAGCAAAAGCCAGGACAATGACAAGCCCTATCACATTGCTTCACATCACATCTTGATTCATTTCTCCCAACACCTTTTTCTAGCCTTCATCTCTTTGCTCTGAGTTTTCATCCTTCAAGTCAAGTGCCAGTACTATAATCCTTGCCTCAGACGCTGTTTTTCTGAAGAACATGGGCTAAGAGAGTTTGTGATGCTTCCATTCCTATCTATTCAAGGGACAAACCACATTAATTACTTAGAAGGTAAGAATATAGTGGTTATGATCCATGTTATTGGAGTCAAATTAAACTGAGTTTGAATTCCAGTTGTACCATTTCCTAGCTACATGATTCTGGGCAATTCACTTAAGCTTTCAGTTCTTTAACTTCATGTGTAAAAAGAAAAGAATTCATCTACCTCTTGCTGTTATGGTGATGAAAAAAATGACATAACAAGTACAATGTCTGATACAAAGTAGTTGGCCATAAAAGCAGTAAAACAAAAAAAGGCATAGTACATTGATTACTCTTCATAACAGATTAAGGTGCTGTGATGAATAATTTAGAAGAGGGGGATTCAAAGTGTGTTACTAGTGAGATTTCTTTTATACTGGTGAATATAGCTTTGAGCAAAGAAGAGCTGTAAGCAATTTCTTATAATACTGCAGAATACAGTGTTAATATACTTCCATGCCAACTCATAAGTGCAAATAATTTGTCTCTAGGAAGGAAAGTGAGAGAATAACAAAACTTATGGCAAATTTTGTATATCTGTTTGGACTATGAAACACTGTCGTATGCCATCTCATCTGATGTTCCCAGCAACTGTGTGAGGTAGACCTCCTCATGTTGCATTTATTTATATTGCAGATCCTTTTTTTCTCTATTTTATTATTGAGGAGTAGGGTATAAGTCAGGATTAGGTGCATGAGTAGTCTATGTGTAGGTGAAGTTTAGGTCTCCAACTGATTCTCACTTCCCTTGGTTTAGGATCAGGTATGCTTTGTGATTAATGCCCCCACCCACTTCCCTCCCCCTTCAGTGTCCTGTCACTGCTGATCCCTCTCTTGTAGCATTGTGATAAAAGTTCAGGACCCACTTATGAGTGAGAATATGTGATATGCAGTTTTTGTTTCTGTGATAGATCGCTAAGTATGATGAATTCTAAATCCATCCAATTTGCTGTGAAGTCCATAATTCTGTCCTTCTTTATGACTGCATAATACTCCATTGTATATGTATGCCACATTTTCTTTATCCAGTCCACTTTCAATGGACAGCAGAGTTGGAGCCATGTTTTTGTTATTGTGGATAGTGCGTCAATAAACATGTGTGCATAAGTATCTTTTTTGTAGAAAAATTTAAGTTCCTCCATGCATATTCCCAGAAGGGAGATTGCTGGGTCATATGGAAGGTCAATTTCTAGTTTTTTAAAAAATTACCACACTGTTTTCCATAGAGGTTGGACTAATTTGCATTCCCACCAACAGTGTAGAAGTGTTCCCTTTTCTATGCACCCATGTCAGCATTTGTTGTTTTTTTATTTATTAATGGTGGTCATCCTTACTGGAGTTAGGTGGTATATCAATGTGGTTTTAATCTGTATTTTGTTAGTGATTAGTGAGGCTGAGCATTTTTTTCCTGTGTCTGTTGGCTGCTTGTATATTTCTTTTGAGAAGTGTCTATTCATGTCTTTTGCCCATTTTTTAATAGGGTTGTTTGGTTTTTTCCTTTTGGTTCATATGAATTCCTTGTAGATTCTGGAAGTTAGGCCCTTGTCAGATATATAACTAATTGCAGGGGTCCTGCCCTTGCAGGGATGGGAGGTCTTTGGTGGTGTGACGGCGTCAGCGATTTAAACTGGAGGGATAGATATAAAGAGAAAGAAAGGGGGGAGAAAGAAAGAGACTGGACTACTGCTCAAGTGACCAGAAGTCATTTAATGGGTGTAATCTCAGGGCTTTTATCTCCAAACTCTGCAAAGTTATCATCACGGGAACTCCTGCTGCTATGGTTACACAAAAGGTAGCATGTGTCTTTCAGATGAACAGGTCCAGGTCCACACAGGACACCCCACTCTCAAGCAGATGTATATTTCAAACATAAGAAAAAACATGAAGTTCTTATCCAGTTTCTATGTACCGTTAATTGTTTATAGCTACATAACATCATTCAATACTTACACCTAAAACCAACATAATGATATATTGTCTTTTACTATTCTATGCTAATTCAAACTGGTTTCTATAAAACAGTTGGTGTGATGGTTACTCTCTCCTAACACTAGCCAGCCTAATACAAACTTCACTGGTCCCCCTAAATCAAACTGAACTAACCACACTTTTATAATAAAATGGTTACTAAAATTTTCTTAATCTATATAAACTATTTTCTTAAACCTATATCTGTACATTTCTTAAGTCACATCAAGAGAACCTATCACTTGTACTAAGGCTCCTCAATGTGACTCAAAGCTAAACTTAAATTGTTTAAAAACAAAAACCATAAACTGTAAAATGGGAACAATAGACTCCCAGGTTTAGTTGTATACGTTCCGGTCTCAGAGTTTTCTGTTAGAGCCAGCTGGCATCTTTCCTGGTAGCTTGTGCCAAATGGAAAAAGAGGGAGGGAATGGGTCAACAGCTCCCAAACACATCCTAGTGGTCTCGGGGTCAACAGCCCTTCCTGATCCCTAACGTTCAGTGGGCCTCCATGGCCGGCTCCCAACAACTAATGAATTTTTTTCACATTCTGTGGACTGTCTCCCTGCTTTCTTAATGGTTTATTTTGCTGTGCAAAAACTTTTCAGTTTGATGGGATCCCACTTGTCTACCATAGCTCTTACGTCATTCACTTTTGGCGATTTGATCATGAATTGGCTGTCTACTCCCATGTGCATAAGTGTGTCTCCTAGGTTTTCCTATATCATTCTTATAGTCTGAGGTTTTATACTTAGGTGTTTGATCTATCTAGAGTTATTTTTGTATATGGCAATAGGTAGGGGTCCTATTTCTTTCTTCTGCATGTGGTCAGCCAGTTTTCCTAGCACCATTTACTGAATAAAGTCTCTTCTCCCCAGTGGTTGTTATTGCTAGATTTGTTGAAGATGACTTGGTTAAGAGATCAGAACCTCTGTCCTGTTCCATTGGTCTGTATCTCTGTTCTTGTACCAGTACCAGGCTCTTTTGATTATTGAAGTCTGGAAGTGTGGTGCTTCCTGCTTTGTTCCTTTTACTGAGGATTGTTTTGGCTATTTATGCTCTTTTTTTTCCATGTGAACTTTTGTTATATTGCCTATTATTATTGCATTTTAAAAATGGGGAAAAAGCTAGCCACAAATTAAGTGAACTTCTCAAGTTTACGTTGTTTGAAATAGTTTTCATGGTACTGTGAGCTGCTGAAACAAATGCCAAGATTTCAGAACTTGTAACTGCAGTCAGTGATGCCCTTTGACACAGCCATTCACGACTTCTTGTGTATTGTGATTTTGCCCTCTTCTGTGACCTCAGAATCCTCAGACAAAGATAGAGAAAATGGGGCAGACACATCTGCTTCTTAACTGGTTTGGCCCAGAAGTGACTTTCATCATTTCTTCTTATAATTTATGGTCGCAGTTCTATGTAAGGATTGGAGTAACACTAGGGCATAGGCCCTACCAGGGCCCATACTTGTCAGCCACCACACTATTATATGAAGGGCAACATGAAAGGGTGATGGAGTTAGCCATCTCTGCATGGGAGAGTTATATGGTAGAGCTGGTTCTCTAACCAAGGGATTATGACACTAACTCTTGTGTTCTCTCTCCTATGCCAGGTTGTCTCTCAGCCATATAAGCAGCTCAGTGACAACTCATCACAAAGAGAAAACAGAAAATCACATTGTATCACTTACTATTGTAGTCAGTTTTACTTAAAATATGATATTTTGTTTCTAATTTTAAAAAAAGCAGTATCACATTACTATTACCTAGTAGCACAGATTCTAATAAAAATCTAAGCTATGTAAATATATAGTTCATTTGAGACCATGAAAGATGTCCAAGACGTGACAGATTCATTATAATAGCTTACAGTACATTTTTAATGAATGTGTCTAACAAAATAGAGAGAGGCAAAACTTATGAAAATTAAGATCAATCAATTTCTGTTTTATTTTTGGCCTGCTCTCTTTATTTCTCCTTAAGTCTGCACATTTTATTTGAAATGAATTAATAAGCATGCAAACAGAAGATAAGACAATAAAACACAAAGACAGTGCTCTCTACAATGTGCTAAGGTTTAATTAAGAATATAATTGTGGTTTATCCAATAGAGAATGAGTCCATGAGTGTAGTAAACAAAAGAATGTTATTTCTAACAGAACATTCATGTTTGCAAACAGATTTTTTTTAAAAAGGGAAGCAAATTCATTTTGTCTTAGAATTCAACATGCAGACATACCTCGGAGATATTGCTGGTTCTGTTCCAGACCACCACAATGAAGCAAATATTGCAATAAAGCAAATCACAATTTTTTGAATTTCCCAGGGCATATAAAAGTTATGTTTACACTATACTGTAGTCTATTAAGTGTGAAATAGTATTATGTTTAACAAAACAGTGTACATACCTTAATTTAAAAAATACTTTATTTTAAAAAATGTTAACAATCACCTGAGCCCTCAGCAAGTTATAATCTTTCCACTGGCAAAGGATCTTGGCTCAATGTAGATGGCTGCTGAATGATCAGGGCAGTGGTTGCTGAAGACTGGGCCGACTGTAGAAATTTCTTAAAATAAGACAACAATAAAGTTTATCACATTAATTGGCTCTCCCTTTCACAAAATATTTCTCTGTAGCATGCAATGCTGTTTGATGGCATTTTACCCACAACAGAACTTATTTTACAATTGTAGTCAATCCTCTCAAACCCTGCCACTGCTTTACCAACTAAGTTTATGTAATATTCTAAGTCTTTCATTGCCTTTTCAACAATGTTTACAGTATCTTTGCTGGAGCAGTCTTCATATCTAGAAACCACTTTCTATGCTCATCCATAAGAAGCAACTTGCTGCTTGCCCTTGTATTTGACGATATGTATACATCTTGAACCAGCCTCTGCTAGCTTCTACTTTTTTCTTCTGCAGCCTCCTCACCTCTCTCAGCCTTCACAGAATTGAAAAAAATTAGGACATTGCTCTGGATTAGGCTTTGGGTTAAGAGATTGTTGTGGCTGGTTTGATCTATCCATACTACACAAGCTTTCTCCATATCAATAAGGCTCCTTCATTTTCTTACTATTCACGTGTTCAGTGAAGTAGCACTGTTAGTTTTCTTTGAGAACGTCTCCCTTGCATTCATAATTTGGCTAACTATTTAGCACAAAAGGCCTAACTTTTGGCCTGTTTCAACTTTGGACATGCCTGCTCACTAATATATATACTTCCATGCCAACTCGTAAGTGCAAATAATTTGTCTCTAGGACGGAAAGTGAGAGAATAACAAAACTTATGGCAAATTTTGTATATCTGTTTGGACTATGAAACACTTTGTCATATGCCATCTCATTTGATGTTCCCAGCAACTTTGTGAGGTAGACTTCCTCATATTGCATTTACTTATATTGCAGATTCTTTTTTTTAATCTTTATTTTATTATTGAGGAGTAGGGTACAAGTCAGGATTAGGTGCATGAATAGAATTTTTCTTTCACTTGGACAGGCCATTGTACGGGCCATTGACCTTAACCAACATCATGTGTCTCAAGGTAGGGAGGCCCAAGGAGAGGAAGAAAGATGCAGGAACAGCCAATCGGTGGATCCATCAGAACACACAATCATCTCATATGGGCATGGTACGTGGTTCTCCAAAAGAATTACAATAGTAACATCAAAGATCACTGATCGCAGAGCACCACGTAGATATATTAATAATAAAGTTTAAAATATTGTGAGAATTACCAAAACGGGACACAGTGACACGAAGTGAGAACATACTGTTGGAAATACGGTGCCGATAGACTTGCCACAAACATTTGATTTGTAAAAAACACAGTATTGCAAGGTGCAGTAAAATGAAGTATGCCTGGATTCATTGTCCATTTCTTTCTTCTAATTTCCCCTCTAAGCAATAAAGTTTTATGAAAAGAGACATATTTATTTAAATGGTGTGACAACACACACTAAGAGTTTTTGAACATGTTTGTTTATACACGCTCCTTCCTCAACCATCGATTGTTTCTATATAGTCTTTGAAAAATAGAGGGATTTATGTAATGGTAGTACGGGCCACTTGTGTGGCATAAATATATATATTGCTAAGTAAACATTATATACACATAAAATATATACATAACACTAAGTCTTGCTTATACAAGAGCTAAAGTAAAGAGTGCCTTCTGGCTTAGTTCAGAAAATGTAATTTCTGTAGTAAATCATTTTTTCCCTTATATCTTGATAGTCGAGGCCCAGACAATAAGATAGAACTTTCTTAAACATACACAAAAGGCAACACCATCAAAAATTAAATGGACTCCAAATCAATGAATGTTAAATAATCAAACATCTATATAATAAGGGAAGTTTGGGGTTTTGTTTTTTTTTTTTAACTTAAGCCACTTCGTTGTCAATATTCATCAGAGTAAGAGAGAAGCTTCCGTTGGTTTTTTTTACTGATAGTAACTAGATCTGCTTTCTTTAACTTTCCAAACTGGCCTCGGTATGATAATGCTTGTCATTACTCTGAGTAGCTGTAGGGTTCTGAAGATTTCCTGTATCTGTCTTTTGCTTATCACTCTAAACAAATTAATACCTAAACAATAATCTCCTGATACTGTTAACTCTAGGCTTGAACTTTTTAGTCTATCAAGAAAGAAAGGGCAGGATTCAGAATGGAAGAGAAAGTATCCAAAGTTTCTGAAGAAAGCAGAAATGCTTTCTATAATAAGTCCTCATCATTAAAAAAAAAATCACTCACTTCAGAAGGGAAGGTTAATGGTCAAATAGTATTTTTACATGTTGTTTTTCTCGAATTCCCTCGGGATTTACCTGGTAATAATAACAAAAGAGTCTCGGTTGAGAACAGTCAAAAAAATTCACAATTTTTTTTTTAATTTTCTCTTCTATTCTTTTAACTTTCTGCCCAGAACTTGACTATGATTGGAAACAAGTTATATGTTCATGGTAATTTATCTTTCCACATCACCTGTTTCTAGGTGATAAATATGTCATTTTCAAACTAGTGTGGTATTTGTGCATTTAATTATATGCATTAGAAATTATTTCAACAGGAATGTAATTATCACCACACACATACTAAAGCAGAAATCTTTCTGAACCATAGAACTCCTGTGCATTAAATTTTATAAACATTTCTTACTAGGCAAAAATATTAAGAGGAATGTTTTCTGGGAAAAATAATAAAAACTGTGAAGAAACAATAATCATTATAATCCCCAAAATAATTCCTAGAAATAAGAAAAATAATATAACTCTCTTCCAAAACAAAGAGAACCACCTAGAAACCCTTAGAAAAGTCCTGCTTCTCATGTAGCTTAGAGCCGAAATTATGATTTTTTTATTAACTTATTTCAGGTTGAACTATAAAGCTACATATTAATTGTAACATGAGCATATCAATCCTGTACTGCTTTCTATCTGCATTACTTTTAGTAAATTACAGACAATTACTAAGATTTCTGACCTTCATTTTTTTCCTTCATTTCAAATTTGGATAAGGTCTTGTTCTCTCTATACCATTTTACTATAAAGAATAAAAAAGCAAAGTGCTTATTAGCTTATTATAACAATAGGCAGCTAAACTCCAACAAAAAAACCACTCTTCAAATTTTACTTTTATTTTTGGACTCAGTTAAAACACTTCTAAAACATGCATGCTTTGACTTTGAGATGTAATTGTGATATTAAATTTTATTGAAATTTCTCAGGTCCTGATTTGTGTACAGGCTGGTGCTCTGAGTTCCCACGAAGCAGTAAAACGTTTAAAATACTGTCTGTGCAAATGCAAAATTTATGAATTCACACATCTCTGGTTGATTTATGTGAAATAATAATGCACTATTTAATGCTTAAACATGGCTAGGAGCAATGCTAGGCTATCAAGATGTACAATGGAATAATAGATTTATAAGACAGATAACCTTCTTGCCTAGAGAAGCTTGTTTAAAGGTGTTGTACAGATATATTAAACTATATGTAATTTTATACTAACTTAATGCTGTAGGCCTATACTGCAAGCAATAAAAGATTACAACCATGGCATTTGCAATAATAAAATGATCTGGCTATTCAACATAAAGTATCTGAGGACTAAAAGGAGATAAGGAACTTGTTTAAAACTTTTGTCCCTTTTCATTCATTGCTCTTTACAAAATATTTTTTCCCCTTTATGTGGCCAACATAAATCCATGGCCCAATGGTTGGCTTTCATCAAATAACCGAGGGGAAAGTTTTCTGTGAGGACAATAATTGGATGTTTCCAGGAGGCCTTCAGGCACATTTAATTATCACCTGATTTGCTTCTAAAACTAACTAAAAACTTATTAAGATGAGACATAAGAGAGAATTATAATTGGCATTTCTGGTAGTCTTTATCCTTTTTTTATACTGTGCATGTACTTTTTAATTAAGAAAGAAAATATTTTTCATCCAAATTTTTGTTCTTTGGATCATTGTAAGGTAAACACTGAGATATGTGAGCCCAACTTTTATGCCCATGTAAGTTAAAAGACAGAAAAGAGTTGTAGCATTTTAAAAGTTATTATTCCCATCACATAATGCTTTTAATTTTGAAGGGATTATCTTTCAGAGTTTAATCTTCTTCCACATAGTGTGCTGGATCAATGACAAATGTGTCTCTAAAATAGAGATAGAAACAAGGTAATAAACTCCTTTAAAGTATTTTCATTTGTATTGCAATTTAAACGAAATTTAACAGATGTATTCATTTATCTATATATAATTCAACAAAATGATTTTAGGAGCCAATGAGTCATTGTAAAATTTTGTTTTAACTAATGCAGAATTTCAATATAATCTCTTGAAGTTTTTGGCAGATCAAAACCTTAATGCAATTTATTTGACATTGATTAGCCGAGTTACAAACGAAAGGAGCTATGACTATGACAGGATGAATGATGAGCTTTAGAGAAATAAAGATTAGTCCTAAATGTTCAAGCTGTATTTCAAAAGATCCAGTTGAAGTCAAATTAAAATTTGATAACATTTTCAAAAATCTGTGAAGATTTTTTCCTTCTAGCTACCAAAACTCCATTGTACCTCAACGACTCCATTGCCTATTTAAGACAAAGTTTTAAAAGTTTGATAGTGATATAAATTATACAAACTTCAAGTCAGTTATATGTGTCAGGAAATAGCCCAATTGCATATTAACCATCAAATGTTCAACTCTCTTTCTGTGTATATAGTTTCACAAGAGCAAAATTTTCACAGCAATTGTTAATGGCATTTCAGCAATGTGTATTCCCTATTTACACATACAGTAGAAACACATATAATTAAGAAATATCTCAGTGCTAAAATATCATTGTGTGGGGCACTAACTGTTGAATGACTTTCAGCATTTTCAACATTGCCCTTAGGAGGTGTATAATATCTGAACAGCCAGACATCTAGCAACCAGTTGAAACGTGTCAAAATATGTGGTCAGTCTGAGTTTTGAAAAGGCAGAGTGTAGCCTGTTCCCAGGTTTTCTGCAGGCAACCTCTACCTAGTTTCTTGAGGCTAGATCAACTGAACCACTGTACTACAGAAAACTGTAGTTTCCTTTCTAAAAATAAGAAGGGAGGAAAGAGACGGAGTGGCACTATTCAACCTTGATCACTAAAGAAATACAAATATAGTCTTGCTCTGTCAAATGGTGTCATCTGACAAACACAAAAATGTGAATACAAATACAAAAGATATGATTATAATTAGGAAGCATATTAAATGTGATATTTGAGTATTTTGGATTGGAAGTTAACACACCTCCTTTCAGGTCTCTGTTCAAAAGGAATCTATATAAATAGCACAGACTCCCCCCTCCCATTCCACCTACATTATTTTCTACCATCTTACTCTGCTTTATTTCTTGTCATAGCACTTTAATACCTAAATTATCACGTATTATTTGTTTTTCTGTTCATTTTCTGACTCTCTCTACTAAAATGTAAGCTCTGTGAATGCAGGAACCATCTCCATTTGCTCACTACTGTATCATATCCTCATGAACCTGGAACCACACTAGGCACATGGTAGCACTTGACAAATAAATATTCACTGAACAAATGAGTTATCTTTTCACTAACTCCTTAGCTTTGAACAAATCTTCTGGGTTTTAGTCTTCCTTAAATTTCTAGAATGAGAGGTCAAATAAAATAATCTCTCAGATTTTTCAGATTAAAATGAGTTAACTTGATTAAAATACTTTCATATGACCCAATAGATCTTTCTCTCTAAATTATGGTATGTTTCCATGAATTCATTTAGACAAAAACTAATTTCCCAAGCAACACTGGTTATGCTTATTCCCCAAACTAGAGTTGTGACAAATGTCATATTTTTGCATCCTAATAATTCAAATTTATGTTCAATTACTTTAATTTTAAAAAAACATAGTGATTGTGCTCGCTATCAATTTATTGTTCCTCAAGTCCAAAGCCATCACCCTTCATTGCCCTGCCTTGTGACACTGTGGCTGGACCTCTCAACATTTCTCCTTCGTCTACTGGCACAATTCCAAGCACTACCAGTAGAGGGCGATAATGCAACACTGGAAGAGAAAGGGGTGCCTCTTCCTCACTTGGTGTGGTTCCTTCCTTCGTGTTCCTGCAGTGTCCGACAACACGTGGGACCCCGGTGGTGCTCGGGTGGCCTGCAAGTTTCAGGAGCACCCCTGCAGGCTGCTTCCTAGCAAGTCAGACTTGAACCTCAGCCAACAACCCAGGTCCGGCAGGCATCCCAGCGAGCGGTTTCCTAGAGAAGCGGTCCCCAACCTGCTTGGCACCAGGGAGCGGTGTCGTGGAAGACAGTTTGTCCACGAGCGGGTGGGGGAAGTGGGGGGCGGGGGTCATCGGGCCCTCGAGTCTCCTAAAGAGCGGGTATCCTGGATCCCCCGCATGCGCAGTTCACAACAGGAGGGGGGCCCCTATGAGAATCTGCTGCGGCGGCGGCGGCGGCGGCCGCTGCCTGCTGCGCTCACTGCTCACCGCCTGCGGCGTGGCTCGGTTCCAGACAGGCCACTGGCAGGTACCGGCCCGCGACCCCGGGGTTGGGGGACGCCTGTCCTGGAGGGTTCTGCCCTCCACTGGCATCCCAGCAAGAGATTTCCTGGTGGCCCACTTGCCCGACCTCAAGAGGCGCCTCCTCCACTCCGGGCTCTACAGCCACAGCCCCGGCGCCAGGTTCACATCTGTGCGTGGAGGGAGGGGCGCTTCCAGATGGGCTCCTCCTTGGGAACTCTGCCTGAGCTATAGAGTCACGGCGGCGCTCTCCACCTACCGTTCCTGTATTCTTAAGAGTTCTCTTTACCATTACAATTACTTTACCACATTACGATTACGATTGCTATTAATCCCTAGTAACTACTTAAGAATTGCTTATGAGAAGCTTTATTTGTTCAGATGAATATGTGTTTTCTGTCTCCTGGCTAGACCCTGAATGGTACTGTCGTTTTTTTAAAAAGGATTTATTTAACAAAAATTAAATAATATAAGGATTAATGGCTAGTCCTTGGTCTGTCCAGTGCTTTTAATGAAGTTTCAAACAGTTGTGTTTAAGGGAACGGGAACTCAAGTTAGACAGACCAAAGGGTATAATTCAACATTTTCAAATAAATTAGTTAAGTAGCAAATGTTTGCTTCTTATATGTTTATCTGTAGCTTTATTTAATATAATCAATATGTAATACATTTCACATATTTAAAGTACGCAGTGTAATAATTTTTGATCCATGTATACACTCATGAAACCATCATCACAATCAAGGCAATGAATATATTCCTCTCCCCCTCATACTACTTTTTAATCCCTCCCACCTGTACCTCCCACTCCTTGATTCCTGTCTGGGGGTAACCACTGGTCTGAATTTCATCACTAGATTAGTTCAAAATTTTACTTATCTAGCTTTTTCCACTTACCATAACGATTCTGATGATCATCCATGTTGCTGCATGAATTAATAGTGGTTCCTTTATATTGCTGTAAGTATTCCATCATAAGGACAGGCATACCACAAATTATCTACTCACATGGTGATGGATATTTGGGTTGTTTTCCATTGTTAGCAATTACAAGTAAAGTTGCTTAGAAAATTTATGTGTTCTTTATGTGGACACACACCTTCATTTCTATTCATAGAATGTTTGATGCTTATGACAGATGGAGGTTTAAATTTTTAAGAAACTGCCAAATTGCTTTTTTGTTTTACTCCACCAGCAATATACTAAAGTTCAAATTACTCCAACTTAGCACCCACCCTATTTTCAGTATTTTTATTGTATTCACTTCAGTGGATGTGTCTTCACTGTAGTTTTAGTTTATATTCCATGATTACTAATGATGGATGATGTTTAGCATATTTTCATATGTTTATTTGCCATCTATATATTTTTTGGTGAACTATCTGTTCACATATTTTGCCCTTTATGAACTGAGTTGTTTGCTTTACTATTGCTATATTTTAAGAGTCCTTTCAATATTCTGGAATTAAATGCTTTAACAAATATATGATTTGCAAATATATTTCCCAAGTTCATAGATAGTTTTTGCATTCTCTTAGTAGCATCTTTTAAGTAAGTAAATTTCTTAATTTTCATAAAAGCTAGTCTATCATTTTTCTTTTTTGCATTACGTTTTTGATATTTTCGAGTGTTTGAGTGATCATGGCCTAACCCAAGATCACAAAGAATTTCTTCTAAGTTTACTTCCAGTTTTTTATTGTTGCAGGTTGGTTGGTTGGCTTGAATTTATATTTAGGTCTTGTCTATTTCAAGTTATTTTGTCACATTGCAATGTATCAGTCAATTTTTTTTATTGCTTATGACTATTCTATTGTCTCATCTTCATTTGCTGGAATTATTATCCTTTCTTCATTGAATGGTCTTTGTCAAAAATCATTTGACTGTGTATGTTTAAGTTTGTTTCCGGAATATGTTCTATTGATACAGTTCTCTATGCTATGTAGTATGCTATCTCTCTATGCTATATGGTATGTCTACACCACATTGTTTGATTACTATAATAAGTCTTGAAAACAGACATTGTACACTGTATCTTGATTTTATTGGCCTGTCTCTGTGTAGCTATCAGTACTCTTTAGGGAATCTTTCTTACGCGTCTTTCTTCACTTCTTCCCGGCCCTGTGTCTCTTTCTCACCTGATAGTTGGTATGTATATCTGTTTTCCCTCTCACACTTCTCTCTTTCTAACTCCCTATTGACCCCCACTTCCTCCATTATTTTCCTCTTTTATATGCCCCCTTTTTAAATCTAGGGAGCAAGACTACATCCTGCTGAATAGACAGACTGCAAAGCAGAGGGAAAAGTAAACAAAGCCAGAAGACCCTCATAAGGAAGAACAGGACATTGCAGAAGAGAAATAAAAGCAACACCACCTTCCCTCAAAAACAGAATTGAAGAAGGGGAGGGAAAGGGGGAGAGGGAGAAAAATCTACAGAAATGAAGAAAAACCAAAAGAAGAGTATGGGTCTCTCCCAGATGCCTGGGAGAGCAGACACTGAGAAAACTGACTTTGGAATGCAAACAATGAAAAGCCCCCAAAATGAAGGGTCTCAAACTGCAAATGTAGATATCAAGACAATAATGGAGAGATTAAAAAGAATTGAGGAGACACAAGAAGAAACTAGGAAGGAGCTGATATCTGAGATAACAGTAATAAAGAATACTGTGAATGAAATAAATAACAAACTGATAAGCATGGAAAGCAGAATTACCCAAGCAGAAGAAAGAATCTCAGAGCTTGAGGACCAAAATATAGAAATAACCCAAACTCTTAAAAACACGGAAAATAAGCTCAAAAAGACAGAACTAAACCTTCAAGAGATGAGTGACTACCTCAAGAGGCCTAACCTAAGAATAATCGGACTCCCTGAGGCAGAAAGAGAAACAGAGAACACATTGGAACAAACTTTCCATGAGATCATTCAAGAAAACTTCCCTTATCTAATCAGTGATGCAAAAATTCAAACCCAAGAGATTCAGAGAATCCCTGCAAGACAACAAATGAGAAGACCAACTCCTAGACACATAATAATTCACTAAATAAAGTAGGCACAAAAGAAAAAATCCTAAAGGCAGCAAGAGAAAAAGGCCAGATCACCTACCATGGAAAACCAATCAGAATAGCAGCAGATTTATCTACAGAAACCCTGCAGGCTAGGAGAGCTTGGAGCCCTATCCTCAAAGTCCTAAAAGATAAACAATTTCAACCAAGAATAACCTACCCAGCCAAGCTAAGCTTCATCAGTGAGGGAGAATTAAAATCTTTCCCAGATATCTAATCCCTAAGAACTTATGCTGCCACCAAACCATCTCTACATGAAACACTTAAGAAAGTACTAAACACAGAAGAAAAGGAAAAAAGAACAACGTTCTTCACAAGAGTACAGGGAAAAGAATAAAATATACCAACTCCAAAACCAAAAGAAAGACACAAAAAAAGAAAGAAAAAAACCAAGTGGAAGAATAACAACTCAATAAGAACTCCATGATAGGGACGAACTCTCACAATTCAATAATTAGCCTGAATGTGAATGAACTAAATGCACCACTGAAAAGACATAGAATGACAAAATGGATAAAATATCACCAGGCAAAAATATACTGCCTTCAAGAGACCCATCTCACTAGAAAGGACATACACAGACTCAAAGTAAGAGGATGGGAAACAAATTTTCAGGCAAATGGAACACAAAAGAAAGGAGGAGTCACGATCCTAATTTCAGACAAAATACCATTTAAGCTATCAAAAATTAAAAAAGATAAAGAGGGCCACTACATAATGATAAAAGCTTCACTCCATCAACAAGAAATATCTATCCTAAACATATATGCACCCAACATAGGAGCGCCAACATACATAAAGCAACTTCTAGGAAAACTAAAGAAAGACATTGCCTCTAACACCATCATAACTGGGGACTTTAATACACCACTCACAACCCTAGACAGATCATCAGGATAAAAAATCAGCAAGGAGATCCGGAACCTCAATGAGACTCTGGACCAAATGGACTTAATTGATACCTACAGAACACTCCATCCAAAGACCACAGAATACACATTCTACTCATCACCACATGGAACATATTCTAAGATCCACCACATAATTGGACACAAATCAAGCATAAGCAAATTTAAAAGGATTGAAATTCTACCATGCACCTTGTGGGACCACAGTGGAATAAAAATAAACATTGACACCAACAAAGTCCCTCCAAAACCCACAAAGACATGGACACTAAACAGCATGATGCTAAATAACTCCTGGGTCAATGATGACATCAAAACAGAGATCAAAAGATACCTGGAAACAAATGAAAATGAAGAAACATCTTACCAAAATCTCTGGGACGCCTTAAAAGCTGTAATAAGAGGGGAATTTA
>NW_007251062.1:129959-131113 GCF_000164805.1 Carlito syrichta
CATGCTCCTTCTCGGACCACAGTGGAATAAAAATAAACATTGACACCATCAAGGTCCCCCCAAAACCCACAAAGACATGGACACTAAACAGCATGATGCTAAACAACTCCTGGGTCAATGATGAAATCAAAACAGAGATCAAAAGATACCTGGAAACAAATGAAAATGAAGAAACATCTTACCAAAATCTCTGGGACGCCTTAAAAGCTGTAATAAGAGGGGAATTTATATCCCTACAAACACACATGAGGAAAATGGAAGGAACACAAATTAACAACCTAACAAACCACCTAAAGAAGCTGGAAAAGCAAGACCACAAAAACCCTAATTTCAGCAGAAGAATACAGATCACTAAAATAAAAGCCCAAATCCAGGATATAGAAGACAAAAAGATAATCCAAAAAATCAATGAAACAAAAAGCTGGTTCTTTGAAAGAATAAACAAGATTGATGGTCCCCTAGCTTGACTGACCAAGAAAAAATGAGAAAAAACCCAAATAAGCACAATCAGAAACACAAAAGATGAAGTCACATCTGACCCTGAAGAAATACAAAAGATCATTAGAGACTACTACATACACTTGTATGGAAACAAACTTGAAAACCTTAAGGAAATGGAGGACTTTCTGACATCACACAACCTACCTAAGTTGGAACAAGAAGAAATTGAGACCCTAAATAGACCAATAACAATCAAGGAAATAGACTACGTAATAAGAAAACTTCCTACAAAAAAAGCCCTGGACCAGATGACTTTCCAGCAGAATTCTACAAGACATTTAAGGAGGAGCTGATACCAATCCTACTGAAGGTATTCCAGGTGATTGAAAAAGATGGAACGCTCCCCAAATCATTTTATGAAGCCAACATCACATGGATACCCAAGCCAGGCAAAGATCCAACAAAGAAAGAGAACTACAGGCCAATATCTTTGATGAACATAGATGCTAAAATTCTCAACAAGATCCTAGCAAACCGGATTCAGCAATACATCTCAAAAATCATCCATCATGACCAAGTACGCTTCATCCCTGGGATGCAAGGCTGGTTCAACATTCGTAAAACCATAATGTAATTAAATACATCAACAGATGTCAAACAAAACCACATGATTATATCATTAGATGCAGAAAAAGCTTTTGATAAAATCCAGC
>NW_007251062.1:131323-144010 GCF_000164805.1 Carlito syrichta
CGAAGTCAAGTTATCTCTCTTTGCAGATGATATGATTGTATACCTTGAAAACCCTAGAGAATCTGTCAAAAACCTCCTTACACTGATAAAGGCCTTTGGCAAAGTCTCAGGATACAAAATAAATGTACAAAAGACAATCGCATTTCTCTACACCAATCATAAACAAACAGAAACCCAAATAAAAAACACAATTCCATTCACAATAGCCACAAAAAAATGAAATACCTTGGCATCTTCCTAACCAGAGACGTGAAAGACCTTTACAAGGAAAACTACAAAACACTGCTCAAAGAAATCAAAGTTGACACAAACAAGTGAAAAAATATCCCATGCTCATGGATCGGAAGAATCAACATTGTGAAGATGTCCATCTTACCTAAGGCAATCTACAAATTCAATGCAATACCCATCAAATTACCAGCAACATTCTTCTCAGACCTAGAAAAAATAATCCAGGAATTCATATGGAAACACAAATGTCCAAGAATAGCCAGAACAATCCTCAGCAAAAAAAACAAAGCAGGTGGTATCACATTACCAGACTTCAAACTTTACTATAAAGCTACAATCATCAAAACAGCTTGGTATTGGTATAGGAACAGGCATATAGATCAATGGAATAGAATTGAGATTCCAGAAGCAAAACCTCAATTTCTCAACCAACTCATCTTCGACAAAGCCCCCGCCACCTACCACTGGGGAGAGGAGAACCTATTCAGTAAATGGTGCTGGGAAAACTGGCTAACCACATGCAGAAGGTTGAAACAGGACCCCTATCTATCCCCATGCACAAAGGTGAACTCCAAATGGATCAGAGACCTAAATGTAAAACCTCAAACCATACGAACCTTAGAAAATGAAGGAAAAACCCTCATGGAAATCGGAACTGGCATCCAATTCCTGAACAAAACCTGAAACCCACAGCTCATAAGAGAGAAAATAGACAGGTGGGACCTTATTAAACTGACAAGCTTCTGCAAAGCCAAAGAAACCATCAAGAGAGCAGGGAGACAGCCTAGACTAGGAAAAAATATTTGCCAACACCAGTTCTGACAAAGGCTTAACATCCTGGGTCTACAAGGAACTCAATCGTGCTGAAAAGAAAAAAACAAACAACCCCATTATAAAATGGGCAAAAGATATGAACAGACACTTCACAAAGGAAGACATCCGAGCAGCCAACAAACACATGAAGAAATGTTCAACCTCACTAATCATCAGGGAGATGCAAATCAAAACCACACTGAGATACCACCTAACCCCAGTCAGAATGGCAGTTATCAACAAGTCAAAAAATAACAGCTGCTGGAGAGGGTGTGGCGAAAAGGGAACACTTCCACACTGTTGGTGGGAGTGTAAGCTAGTGCAACCTCTGTGGAAAGCAGTTTGCGATTCCTAAAAGCTCTAAATACCAACCTCCCATATGACCCCGCAATCCCCTTACTGGGAATATATCCTGAAGAACACAAATCACTCTATAAAAAAGATACCTGCACATGCATGTTTATCGCAGCATTTTTCACAATAGCAAGAACCTGGAAATAACCATGCTGCCCGTCAAAAGAGGACTGGATTTTAAAAATGTGGTATTTATACACGATAGAATACTACACAGCCATAAAAACGAACAAAATCATGAATTTCGCAGCAACCTGGATGGAACTAGAGTCTATAATACTGAGTGACCTCTCACAGAAACAAAGATCTGAGTATCACATGTTCTCACTCATATAATGGACCTTAAACATCCAATGCAATACTATACGAAAATGACTGACAGTATTGGGAAACTATGGCGGGGGGAGAGAGATGGGATTAACAGTAGCAAATATCTGTCTGGGAACGGGGAAACACCCCATATCAACAGGGTGCCTGAATGAAACGCAATTGTATACCTAACCCTTAACTGTACCCCACAACTTCATAATAAAAAATAAATAAATTTTTCTTAAAAATTTTAAAAAAAGAAAGAAAAGAAAACAGACATTGTAAGTCCTCCAATTTTGCTCTATCTTTTCATAGTTATTTTGGACTATCCTAGGTTGTGTCTTCATACAAATTTACAAATAAGCTTGTTAATGTCTATCAGAATGCCTGCTTGGATTTTGATTGGGATTTAATTGAACCTGTAGATCAATTTAAGGCAAATGGCATCATAAGAATATTTGATTTCCTCAACAAAGAACATGATTCTTAATTCTCTCGAATCATTTAGATTTTTCAAATTTGTATCAATACAGAATGGGAGAAGATATTCACAAACTATACAACTGACAAAAGACTAAGATCCAGAGTCTACAAAGAACTCAAACAAATCAGCAGGAAAAAAGAAAATATCTGCATTAAAATGTGGGCAGACAGGAACAGACATCTCTCAAAAGAAGATATTCAAATGCCCAATAACCATATTAAAAAATGTTCAACCTCACTCATAATCAAGGAAATGCAAATTAAAACCACAATGAAATACCACCTTACACCATAATGGTCAGAATGGCCATTAGTAAAAAATGTCAAAAACAACAGATGCTGGCATGGACACAGACAAAAGGGAACACTTATACACTGTTAGTAGGAGTGTAAATTAGTACTACATCTATGGAAAGTGGTATGGAGATTACTCAAAGAACAAAGCAGATCTACCATTTGATCCTGCAATCCCACTGCTAGGTATCTACCCTAAGGAACAAAGGTCATTATGCAAAAAAGACACCAGTACCTGCATGTTCATCGCAGCACAATTCACAATTGCAAAGACATGGAATCAACCTAAATGCCCATCAACCAATCAGTGGACAATGAAAATGTGGTATACATACACCATGAAATACTACGCAGTCATGAAAAAAATGTATTTTGCACCAACATAGATGAAGCTAGAGATCATCATCCTAAGAAAACTGACTCAGAAACATATGTGGGAGCTAAGCAATCATAAGATGGAAATAACAGATATTGGGTACACCAATAAGGTAGAAGGTGGGAGGGATTTAGGGCTTAGAAACTACCTATGGAGCACAAAGTTCACTATCTGGGGAATGGACCACCTGAGACTCACTCCCAACTGCTATACAATATGTCCATGTAACGAATATGCATGTGTACCACTAAATCTAAAATTTAAAAAATTGTATTAACAATGTTCAATAATTTTAAGTATGTAAGCCTTATGCATTTTTTGTGAAATTTAACTCTAAACATTTCATTTTGTGTGTCTGTGTGTGTGCTAATTTTTTTTTAAGTTTACAGTTGTAGGATACAAGTGGAGATTTACTTTTTGATGCTCTTTTAGATTGTATTATCGTAATTTCAATTTCTAATTGCTCACTACCAGTATATAGAAATAAAACTGACTTTTGTTCTTCTTCAGTTTCAATTTTGATATCTTTATTTTGTCTTGCCTTATAACATTGGCTATAACCTCTAGTGCAATGTTGAACAGAAGGAGTAAAGAGAATATCTTTGCCTTGATCATAGGATGAAAGCATTCAGACATTTAGCATTAAGGATTAAGCATTAAGGATGTTTGGTGTAGGGCCTTTATAGATCACTTTATTGAGAAATGTCCCTTTTATTCATAGTTTGTGGAAAATTGTTATCAGACATGAATATTTAATTTTGTCAATGGCTGTTTCAGTATCTATCAAGATGATCCTGTGATGCGATTTTTTCCTTTGGGTTTTTTTGTTTGTGTGTTTACTAATATGATGAATTACACTGATTCTCAAATGTTAAATGAAACCTGCATTCCCATCCCATGATCATACCCACTTGGTTAAGTTGTATTGTCCTTTTTCTTTTTATTTATTTATTTTTTATCAGAGTCTTATCCTTGTCACCCACCCAGTCTGGTGTACAGTGGCGTGATCACAGCTCACTATAGCTGCTAACTCCTGGCTTCAAGGAATTCTCCTACCTCAGCTTCCCAAATAGCTAGGACTACAGACATATAGGCATGCACCACCACACCCAGCTGACTTATTTTATTTTATTTTTTGTAGAGATGAGTTCTCACTATATTTCCCAGTCTGGTCTTGAACTCATGGGCTCAAGCCTTGGCCTTCAAAAGTGTTGAGATTACTGGTGTGAGCCATAGCATCTGATCATATTATCTTTTAATACAAGTTAGTGAATTCTGTTTGGAAGAATGTTGTTAATTATTTTTGTGTCTACTTTTGTAACTCTTTGTTCATAGGGTTATTGGTCTGTAATCTTTTGTCTTCTAACATCTTTTTTCTGTTTTTTGTATCTGAGTAATGCTGCTCTCATAGAATAAGCAGGTAAGTGTCCTACTCTCTTCAATTTCCTGTGTTTGTGCAGACTTGTGTTATTTCTTACTCAAAAGTTTGTAAAATTCCCGAGTGAAGCCAACTCAACCTGGAACTTTCTTTGTCGGAAAATTTTTAAATAAAAATTTAATTTCTCTAGTAATATAAGCCTATTCTGTTTATCTATTTCTTCTAGAGTAAATTTTGATAGTTCATGCCTTTCAGGAAATTTGTCCATTTCATCTAAACTGTCAAATGTGTTGGCATAAAGTTGTTCATAATATTCCTTTATTACCCATTTGACATAGGTAGCATCTTATCTATGTCAGTTATATAACTCCTGATATTGATAATTTGTGTTATCTCTCTTTTGTTCTGATCAGTCTGGCTGGGTGTTTATCAACTTTACTAATTCATTCAAGGAACTATCTTTGGGCATGATTCATTTTCTCTTTTTTAAGTTTGCTCACATACTTGTTATTTTCTTGTACCTGTTTACTATGGTATTCATTTGCACTTTTTTTAGCCTCTGAATGTAGAATCAGAGGTAAAAAAAAAATTAGACTTTTCTTCTTTTTCTAGTATAGACATTTATGGCTATAAATTTGTCTCTACACACTGCTCTAGCTATATCCTACAAATTTTGACACCTTGTGTTTTCATTTTCATCCTAAGTTCATTTTTTATTTCTTCTTTAATCTATTTGAAGTGTAGGATTACATAATTTCTTACCCAAATATTTGAGAATTTTCTAGAATATTTTTGATTATTGATTTCAATTTAACTGTATGTTAAGAAAAAATATTTTGTACAATTTGAATTCTTTTAAATTAAGTGAAACTCATTTTATGGTCCAAAATACGGTCCATTTTAATAAGTGTACTGTGTACACTTGGAAACAATGAGTATTCTACACATTGGATGTAGAGGTTTGTAACAGTGAGATCAAGCTGGTTAATAGTATTCTATGTCCTGTGGATTTTTCTTTTTTTTTCTTTTTCTTTTTTTCTAGTGTTGATATGCTGGGCTCCAGCAGTCCTTCCGCCTCAGCCTTCCAAGTAGCCAGAACTAGGGGTGCGTGCTACCACGCCCAGCAATTTTTTTTTTCATTGTAAAGATGAGGTCTCGTCAAGTTGCCAGGGTTGATCTCGAACCCGTAGGCTCAGGCAATCCACGCGCCTCAGCCTCCCAAAGTGCTGGGATTACAGACTGAGCCACCAAGCCTGTCCTGTCCTGTGGATTTTCCATCTACTTGTTTTATAACTGTTGAGAAAGGGTGTTGAAATCTCTAATTGTAGATTTTTCTGTTTCTTCTTGAAGTTTCATCGGCATTTTTTCTACTTATTTTGATATGCTTATCACTCTGTTTGTTTATGTGAGGAAGTTGGAGTCTCACTCTGTTGCCCAGGCTGAAGTACCATAGCACAATCATGACTCACCGCAGCCTTGACCTCCTGGGATCAGGAGCTCCTTCTGCCTCAGCCTCCCAATTAGCTGGGACTATAGGCACACGCCACCATACCTGGGGCGTTTATTTTTTGTAGAGACAAAGTTGCCCTTGACTATGTTGTTCAGGGTGGCCTCAAACTCCTGTGTTCAAGCAATCCTCCTGCCTCAGCCTCTCAAAGTGCTGAGATTATAGGCATGAGCCACCACACCCAGCTGTTTATCTCTAGTTATTCAGCTATTATTAGCCTCTGTTATTTGGTGCATATTTTGAATAGTTATATCTTCAGAATTCTCCTTAGGTCAAGATTAATAGAGCTACTCCAGCTTTCTTCGGATTAGTGTTAGTATAATATATCTTTTTCCATCTTTTTATTTTTAAGTTATTCATTTATTTATATTTATGGTGGCTTTCTTGTAGGCAATATGTGTTTGGGTCTTACTTTTTGAATCCAAATTGCCCATCTTAACTTTTAATATGGTATTTGGAATCATCCACATTTATTGTGATAATTTATATTCTTAAGTTTACATTGACCATCTTGCTATTTGTTTCCTACTTAGTTCATGTTTTGGGGTTTTTTTTTTTTTCTGGGCAATTAACAATTGTTGTTCTTTTTTATGATTTCATTTTATCTTCTGTATTAGCTTACTATAAATCTTTGTTTTTATTTTTAGTAGTTGCTTTCAAGTTTATACTATATATCTTGAACTTAATGCAGTCTATTTTCAAGTAATATAATAACACTTCAAGTACAATTATAAAACTTACAAAGTTTGCTTCTATTTCTGCTGATCAATCTTTGTGCTACTGTTATCAAATACTTCTACATATTATAAGCCCCATAATACATCAATATTTCTGCTTTAAACAGTCAGATATCAATAAAATAAAATTTCCATGTTTGAAAGAAAATATGTCTTAGCTTTTGAAAACATATTTTTACTACATACAGAATCCCACAATAATACTTTCTTTCAGTAGTTTAAAAATGATGCTCTACCATCTTCCAGTTTGCACTGTTTCTAATAAGAAATATGATATCACTCTTAACCTTTTTTCTTCTGCTCATATACAATGTTTTTTTCTCTCCTTGTGTTTAATATTTTTAACACAGGTTTAAAACAATTTGCTTCAGAGCAGTTATTTTTATATTTTTTATGCTGAAGATGTATTCTTGGATCTCTGGATTTATGACTTTCATTATGATTGGACATTTTTCAGATTTTTCTGGGGAAGAGAGGATTGTTTCAGGTGGTAGTATAAATATTGTCCCTGTTACTCCATCTTGGATGGAAGTAAATATCTTATTTTAGAATCTCTCTGATATTAAAAAAAACAGAGTTGAATTTGATTTAATCTTTACCACTTACTAATTGTTATTTAATCTCTCTAAAATTTGTTTTCTAATTTCTGAAGATAATATATGAGAATTAAATGAAATAATGTACATAAAGCACTTACAGTGTATCACATACACAAAAGCATTCAATAGCAAGCAATCAATTGATGAAAATTATTAAGAATATTGTATTCACATACCCATGCTAACTTTTTGGAGTATGTTTTACAGATTTGTCTATTATTTCTTGTTATGATTTAAAATCTCGTTGTGTTTCAAAAGTGACTTAGAATTTTGCATTGTACTTGATCCAAAACCTGGTTATATTTTGTCAGCTATGGAGAGGACTGATGTTTTAGAATCTGTTTCTGGGTTTTTTCACCCTCTCCCCCTTGAAAATGGTAATAGTGGTATCTTCGAAATTCAGTATTATTTCTTCAGAGTGCAATAAATGGAAGAAAAGTCTATCCCCAATCCTAGGCATCTAGTCCCCATCCTAATTAAAATTCCCTTTAGCTGTGATAGCAGACTTTTTGCTTATGATATAGCTACCAACTTCTTTGGGGCAAAGTTCACCTTATCAAATTTTGGCAGATAGTTACAGCAAATGGAAATACACAGAAATCTTATTTGGTAGTTTCAAAAGCAATCAATCTTACTATCTTAGAAACTTTCATTTATTCAGACTAATCTGTCAGAATATTTGTTCTATCTTTTAAAAATTAATTATGATGCTGTCTTGTTACATTCTAAAATATGCCAAGTCCTTTGTGATTAAGAATTCTTTATTTTTGTCTTAGGGAGTAATCCTTAACTCAGAAGAAGAGGAAGAAACAGCTGTGCTCATGACAGCTAACAGCTGATTAAGAGCCTGAAAGTATTTTGGAAGAAAGTCTCTTTATGGAAAAAAAAAATTGCCAGCAAGATGCCAACAGCAAGGAATACTAATTATTAAGGCTGAAATACCTTTGTGTCTTGGTAGATAATGGGGGGAACTAGGGGAAACCTCAAGATGTCACTCCATATGAAGAATTCATGTGCTGAGTTTTAAATGGCAATCAGTGCAGAGTTGTTGGCTGGTAGTAGTGTTGCTGATAATGATGATGTACTTTTATTCTCCAAGTTGAGGCATTTGCCATTTTATGAGCACAGTGGTTGATATATTCCTCCTGTTCAATCCAACAGCACAAGAGTCTTTGTCCAAGCTTTCTTCTGTAAGCCACGTTTTTGTAACTTTAGTCAAACCTTTTAAAATTTCTCAGCAATTCAGTCTCGCCTGATGGAAGCTCGTCACAGTTATTAAATTTAATTCAGGAGATCACTGACTGACAAGTATTAATCTTTTAGAAAAATGTGATCAAATAAATTAAGAGAAAACTAAGGTATAATGAACATTGTATCAGGGAAGGAGACTTTTTGGAAAAAGATGAATCCTAAGATAGTTAGATTTGAAGCTTTATATTTAATTTTGCTATAATTTAAGTAATTTAAAGATTTAATAATTCAGAGAAGATTTTGGTTAATGGTATCATTAATTAAAACCAATTTTATGAAACTTCTCATATAATAAAATAGAATCTTTTGATTATTATGGCCCTGGGAACAATTTAACAATACGTTGTCTATTTCTAAATTTTTCTAAGACAAGCATAAAATTCAATTAGATAAGTTAGAATAAAATAGTGACAGTAATAATGTATTGAGAAGCTGTATGAGACTGTTTATAAGAAGATAAGTATTTTCTATAAAGTTTAGAAATACCTATCACTATATTTTTGTTTGCAATATTAATGTACTCAACAGTGGACATTTTCTTTGGTGAGATTGTGTATCATTTAAAAATATAAGCCCCTTCTAATTAGAGCCAAGTTAACATAAATCCATATAAATTAATTTATATTTCTTTCTTCACTAACTTATTAGCCAAAAGTCTTAAGGCAAGATAAAAAAAAAAAGTTCATGTCAATTCAGATAGAAAAATTAGGGGAGTGTATTGTAGAAATAAGAATTAGTATTGTCCTTTATAATTTTATTTTATAAAACTATTTAAGCCAAAAAAGCACGTGTAAGATGAGATCTCATTATTAAAGCTTACATAAATTTTGCTACTCCTATGATAACAGGAAGAATATATTTTGATAATTATATGTTGCCAAGTAATGAGTTTTGAAACTTGGTCATCTTCTATGTTTCAAATTTGGAATATAAATTAAGTCTTTCAAGTAGATCCTTAATGGATGTTGCAGTAAAATTCGTAAGGAACAGGCAACAATGCAAAAACCCTTCATTCCTATAGATTCCACTTTAGGTTACCCCTATCCTGAATCATATCTGCTTGGAAGTAGGAACAGAAAAGGACTCAACATTCTAGCATAGAAACCCCAAGCTTCTCACACACAATACCATTCCTGGACACCTATTCTATCTTTCGCGCAAAGGCTGCCTTCTTCTGTAAAGGAACCTTTGGAGAAGTATCAGCTCACTCTAATTCAGCAGTGACTGTATCCTGAGAATTTTTGTTCCCTTCAAGTACATGTTACTGGTGAATTCCCAGGGCAGGTAGCTCAATACAAACTTCAGTGGCCTAAAGAAGAGTTGCAAATTAGAAGCCAGTGGGCTGAATTTAGGTGATGGAAGGTTCTGTGTGGTTAGCACTGTGTTCTTCAGAAAAAATTTAAATGACCATGTCTTTATGTGAGGCACCCAGTTCCTATTCTCCAAGACCTCTTTCATGCTTTTGTTTGTTGCCTCACCCTAGCTGATTTCCACATGCATGTGCTTGCCCAGCCCTGAAGGCACTGACCTTAGGAAGGTCTTCAGAAAGAGAGTGACTCCAGTCCATCCCCTCAGCAGATGATCAAGTAGATATCACATTGACTCTTCTGCCCTATGGATCAGAATTCTGTCACAGGAATAGAAATTCACTTGAGGCCACCTTTAAAAAAATAGTTAACAGGTGGAACCTTGCTAGAAATGAAGACAACATTATTACAAACATTTTTAAAAGCTTGAATGGAGTTATATTTCTGGAAGAAAGCTCATTTTTCTTAATAACAAAAAAAAAACACCTCAGCTTCATTGAGGTATTTTTATGGTACTTTAAGTACCATAAAATTGACCTCTTTTAAGTGAACAATTCAATAATGTTTAGTAAATTTAGTTTGACCAGCACAATCTAACCCATTTTTAGGATTCATACGATGTTGTATAAATTCATAGTAGAAATGGTTTTTAGAGACTAGGATAAGAATTTAACAAAATATTCTAAGACTCATTTGGGAAAACAATGTATAAAAGTAGACAATCATGTTGTAAAAAAGAATGTTAAAGAAGATGAATTTACCCTAACAAATTAACAATATTTTACCTTTCTATTGTAAAGGTAATATATATTATAAAAGTAATATGGTACTGGCCCCAAATTGATCTGTAGAGTCAAGGAGTGGATCCTATGATATATGATAATTTTAATTGATAAATACAACTTTAAAATAGTAAAGGAAATTTTATTTAATCAATATTGTGCATTTGATTAATTTTTGGAAAATGTTCTCATTCTCACATCTTAAACCCAAATGTATGCCAAATCATTTAAAGAATTAAAAATAAAATCACAACAGGAATTTTTTTAATACATGAGAATAATTGAAATAATAAATTGGATAATATAAGATTGAAAACTCAAAAAAAAACCACATTGAAAAACAAATGAAATGCAAATATGGTAGATACAGGGTTTTTTTGTTTTGTTTTGTTTTGTTTTTTTCCTTAACCTCCCAAGTAGCTGGGACTACAGATGCACACCATCATGCCCAGCTAAATTTTTTTTATTTTTTGTAGAGACAAGGTCTTGCTATGTTGCCCAGGCTGGTCTTAAACTCCTGGACTCAAACAATCCTCCTGCCTCAGCCTCCTAAAATTGCTTTAAAGGCATGAGCCACTGCACCCAGCCTAGGTTAAGTTTTTATAATACATAGGACATATGTTTATAAACTTACTACAACAAATCAACGAGAAAATTACAGAGCTGAGTAGAAAAATGAGTGTCATTTTTTTGGATTCTCCAGAAAGCAACACAGAGACAAAGTTCAGTGTTCAGGACATTTGTTTGAAAGTGTACAAGAGAGGACAAGATAGTAGGATGATGCAGGAGATAAGGAGTATTTTCATACCCAGTGATCCCACTTCCAGTAACTTGTTCCAAAAATAATAATAATCAGAATTGTAGTCAATTATTTATGTATAAGAACATTTATGGCAACACAATTTATGCTATTGAAGAAAGTTTAAACAGTCTAAAAAATAGAATCTGACCACTTCAGCTAACCCCATGGTGAGGGTGGAGGGGAAGAGTTGGGCTCTAGAGATAGAACGGCCACTCAGAATTGTCCCAAGTTGGGCCAAGATGTACCTTCCTGTATACAGCCATGTACTGCATAATGACGTTTTGACCAAGAACAGACCCTATATATGACGGTGGCCTCATAGGATTATAATGAAGCTCCCCATTCAGATGTACCATTTTTATCTTTCACCTAGTTTTTTACTATACCTCTTCTATGTTTAGACAATTGTGTTACAATTGTCTACAGTATTCAGTACAGTCACACACTGGCCAGGTTTGTAACCTAGCAGCAATAGGCTCTGCCATATAACCTAGGTGTGCAGCAGCATACGCCATCTGGGTTTGATTAAGTACGCGGTATGCTATATGGTGTTCACACAATGACCAAGCCACCTAGCAACTCATTTCTCAGGATACACCCCATCATTTAGCAACACATGACTGGATTTTCACATCTATTATTCATTGTATTTGAGCTACCCTGGGAAGGGGCTTGACCTCAGGCCAGGCATTCTCTGCAGTCAAAATAATCCCCACTGGGGGTTACATCTGAAGGGTGTTGACTCTCAAATTATGGAGTGCAAAAGACTCTGCTTGAAGTGCGTTCTTGAGCAGCTCATTTCCATGCCTACAAATGGGTAAATAAAATGATCAGACAAGAAATAAAGAGGATTGCTTTGCTAAACTCTAGTATGTCCATGGGCTCTTTGAACTATGGCCACCATGTTCAACTCTTTGAACTTTGGCCCCCTCCCCTATTTTGGGGAGATGAATCTCCTCTCTCATTCTCTAATTTACTTTCTAAATAAACTATATTTTCCAATCTAAAAAAAAAAAATAATAAAGAGGAAGAAGTATATGATACAATGCTCAATTTCATTAATAAAATTAACACAATCAAAATAATGGTGCTATGCCACCTGCCTATCAAATTGTCATTTATGATTTTAATAATAGTAATCTATAATAATAGACTTAACAATAATTTATGATAAATAATGTAAAAATAGTAATTATCAATATAATTAATAAAAGTAGATGTATACTTACTGTGCACTTACTATGTGCCAGGTGCTATATAAAGAGTTGTAGATCTATTATCACATTTAATTCTCACAACAGCACTGAAATGTGTGCTATTATTTTAATCCCAATTTTACAGATGAGGAAAGTAGTACTCAGAGCGCTTACTAAGTCACTAAAGACCACACCATTATTATGGGACTGGGCTCTTTTTTTTTTTTTTTTAGTTAGAGTCTCACTCTTTTGCCCAGATTGGAGTGCA
>NW_007251062.1:144189-146346 GCF_000164805.1 Carlito syrichta
CCACGGGCTCAGGCAATCCACTCACCTCAGCCTCCCAAAGGCACAGGATTACAGGTTGAGTCACCGAGCCCGGCTTGGGACTGGGCTCTTAACCAGCTTCCTAGCCACATCCCTAAAATAGTAATTGGTAGCCACTTCAGGGAGCAGCAAGACCACCACCGACTAATCTACGTTGGGCCAAGTGCACACAAGGACAAATTCTGAATGATTTAGTAATATTGCTTTGAAAATTTTCATACCCAGTGATCCCACTTCCAGTAATTTGTTCCAAAAAAACTAATAATCAGAATTGTAGTCAATTATTTATGTATAAGAACATTTATGGCAGCACAATTTATGCTATTGAAGAAAGTTTAAACAGTCTAACAAATAGAATGTGATACATCCACATGATGAAATATCCTGCTGCCATTAAAAATAATACCTTAGGCCAGTCACAGTGGTTCATGCCTGTAACCCCAGCACTTTGGGAGGCCAAGTGGATGGATTGCTTAAGCCCAGGAGTTTGAAACCAGCCTAGGCAACATGGCGAGACCTCGTCTCTACAAAAAATTAGAAAATTATCTAGGTGTGGTGGCGTGTACCTGTAGTCCCAGCTACTCAGAAGGCTGAGGTGGAAGGGTCGCCTGAGCCCAGGAAGTGAGGCTGTGGTGAGCTGTGATCATGCCACTGCATTCCAGTCTCAGTGACACAGTGAGACTCTAACTCAAAAAAAAAAAAAAAAAAAAAAAAGGAAAGAAGAAAAATATCGTAAAGAATATTGAATATTGGGGAAATGCTTAGGATTTTTTTTTAATTTTAGAGTTTAGGGTACAAGTGAGGATTTACTACATAAGTACATTGACTGCAAGTAAAGTTTGGACTTCTAACTGGCCCTCTTTCCCCCTGATAGTGGACCAGTGTGTTGCCACATTCCCCATCCCTCCCTCCCCTAGCGGTACCCAGCATCTGCTGATCCCACCCTTCTGCTCATGAGACCAGTGATAAGGGCCCACTTATGAGTGAGAATATTCGGTATTCAGTTCTTGGTTCCTATGATAATTCACTTAGTATGATGGCCTCCTGCTGCATCCATGTTGCAGTGAAGGCCGTTATTTTATTCTTCTTTATGGTTGCAGAACATTCCATCATATATAGTACCACATTTTCTTTATCCAGTCCACTTTGTTTTCTTATTTTAAAGATGTGGGGTACAGTTCAGGGTTAGGTATACAAATGTTCATTATGCAGGTACCCTTGTTGATGAGGTGTGCCCCTCCCTCCCCTGGCAGTTTCTCACTACTGCCAATCCCTTTCTTACTGTACTATAATTGTTCAAAGTCCACTTATGTGTGAGAACATATAGAACTCTGTTCTTTGTTTTTGTGATAGATCACTGAGTATGATAGACTGTAAATCCATCCAAGTCGCTGCAAAGGCCAAATGTCTATCCTTCTTTATGGCTACATAATATTCCATTAAGTATATGTACCACATTTTTTTTATCCAGTCCAGCTTCAACGGCAGCATGTTTGGTTCCATGTTTTTGCTATTGTGAATAGAGCTGCAACAAACATATATGTGCAGTTATCTTTTTTGTAGAATGATTTGAGTTCCTCTGGGTATATTCCCAATAAGAGAATTGCTGGGTCATATGGAAGGTCGATTTCTAGTTCTTTCAGAAATTGCCACATTGTCTTCCAGTAAGAGGTTGCACTAGTTTGCATTCCCACCAGCAAAGTGGAAGCATTCCTTTTCCCCCACATCCTCTCTAGCATCTGTTGTTGTTTGTTTTCTTAATGACGGCCATTCTTACTGGGATTAGGTGATATCTCAATGTGGTTTTGATTTTCATTTTTCTGATGATTAGTGTGGCTGAGCACTTTTTCATGTGTCTGTTGGCTGCCTGTATATCTTCTTTTGAGAAGTGTCTATTCATGCCTTTTGCCCTCTTTTTTTTTTTTTTTTTTAGTTGGAGTCTCACTCTGTCACCCAGACTGGAGTGCAGTGGCTGCTCCCGGCCACCGCGGCCTCGAACTGCTGGGCTCTGGCAATCCTCCCACCTCAGCCTTCCAAGTAGCCAGAACTACAGGCGCGCGCTACCACGCCCAGCTGATTTTTGATTTATTGTGGAGATGAGGTCTCGCCAAGTTGCCCAGGCGGGTCTCGAACCCGCGG
>NW_007251062.1:146385-151156 GCF_000164805.1 Carlito syrichta
GTGGGATTACAGGCTGAGCCACTGAGCCCGGCTTGCCCTCTTTTTAATGGGGCTGTTTGCTTTTTTCCTTTTGGAGTGTTTGAATTCCTTGTAGATCCTAGATACTAGGCCTTTGTCATCCAGTCCACTTTCAATGGGCATCCATGTTGGATCCATGTTTTTGCTCCCGTGAATAGTCCTGTAATAAGAATACAGAACGATTTATGTTTCTCTAAGTATATTCCCAGAAGAGAGATTTCTGGGTCATATGGAAGCTCAATTTTTAGTTCTTTGAGAAATCGTCACACTGCTTTCCACAAAGGCAAACCAGCTTACATTCCCACCAACAGTTGAGAAGCATTCCCTTTTCTCCACAGCTGCACCAGCACCCGTTTTTTGACTTATTAATGATATCCATTCTAACCAGTATTAGATGGTATCTCATTATAGTTTTGATTTGCATTTCTCTGATGATTAGTGAGGTTGAGCATTTTTTCATGTATTTGTTAGTTGCTTGTATGTTTTTCTTTGAGAAGTGTTCATGTCCTTTGCTCACTTTTTAATGGGGTTGGTTGTTTGTTTTTTTCCTTTCATTTCGTTTAAATGCTTAGGACTTAATGCTTACTTTCAAAGAACAAGGAAGAAGAGGTAAACCAGTTCATGTAGTCTGGTCCTACATATGTACATATATGTGTACACATGCACAGATGCAAAATCAGAAGAAAATATACCAAGAGTTAGTGGCTATATCTCAATAGTAGGATTACAAGTCATTTCAATTTTATTTTTCCTATTTTTCTGTTTTCCAGTTTTCTGCAATAAATTTTAAATTGTCTTTATAAGAAGAATAAAATGCTATGTGTTGGCTTATAAGTAAATCTCATGATAAAAATATTAAAAATACAGAAAAAATGTCCAGAGTATATTCTTAACAGTCTTGCAAGGCCTCAGTTACATCTCACTAGATGAAAGCAAAAGCAAGTCTTGGTTAGAGCCAATGAGTAAGTAGACATTTTGACTATGACTGGTTGAAGGACAAGAAACTTAAACATATTGTTGGCTAATCTTTTTCAAGTCTTCTCAAAGTGTGTTTTTGAACTGACCTTCTGTTAGATTATACATTGTGGGACTAACAGGTGGCTTCTCGAATTTACCTTGGCAAGGTGCCTCCAAAATCTTGTCCTCAGACATCTGATTCTCTAATATGTATAGTGCTGAGCTACCAGGATGAAGATAATATTTGGTAGAGATATTAGAGCAAAACTAAGTTATTTTGTTGTTGTTGTTGTTGTTTTGCAGACAGGTTTGAGATAAACCTAGAAACATTTCAAGTCTTCTTGAAAAGATTACTGCAATGATCAAGTTTTATGAGTCTTTTTGTGTGTGGGGGGGAGTGTTTTTGCTGTTTGTTTTGTTTTGTAGGGGTGTGTGTGTGTGTGTGTGTTTGGGGGGGAGGGGTTTGTTTTGCTTTTTCTTCATACGGGGTTTTATTCTGTCACCCAGAATGGAGTACAGTGGCATGATCCCAATTCTTCACAGTCTTGACCTTCTGGGTTCAAGCAATCCTTTTGCTTCAGCCTCCCAAGGAGCTGGGACTACAGGTTCAGGCCACCATGCCTGGATAATTTTTCTATTTTTTATAGAGATGAGGTCTCACTATGTTGCCCAGGTTGGTCATGGACTCCTGGGCTCAAGTGATCATCCCACCTTGACCTCCCAAATTGCTGGGATTACAGACATGAGCCATGTTTGTTTTTTAGCCATAAAATCAGACAGGAGAATCACTGGTTCAAACTTTTTGTCAATGCACAGTAAAAACTAGATGCCTTTGACAATGAGCTGAGCCACTAGGCATATTTTAAATCTCTTTATGACATTTTCAATAATGAGATAAATTCAAGGTTACAGGACAACTGCTAGCCAATGCTTTCATGTGAACATTAGCTTCCAGATATATTTTGTGCAATATGGCCAATACAATGTAGCAAATGCTTTTCAGAAATAAAAACACAATTCCCAGACAAAGCAACAATGTTGAAAGCTACATGTTGTTTGTTATATAGTCACCTTCACATGCTGTTTGAAACAGTGATATCCATGTGTGTTCCAGTGCAGTTTCTCATTCAAACGGTCCTACAAGGTAAGTTAGAAAGGTATCCTGATGTTAAAATATCTGGGGACTGGGGGGTAGATTTGCATAGGAACAGCAAGCCCTTCTATAATGCTAACTTCACGCCAGGTGTGGTTCCAGGACCATTGCATGTATTAACTCATGTAAACCTCACAACCACCATACTACAGATGAGAAAACTGTGGCACAAAAAAGTTAAGTAACTTGTTCAACAAGGAATTCAGGCAATTTGATGCCAGAGCCCATACTTTAACCACTTATTATGCTGCCATCTACAAGATTAAAATAATCATAAAATAACAATAATATTAGATTACCAGTATGAATTCTGAAATATTGACTCTGGCAATATCATCTAATATCTCTTAGCAACATGGATACCATTCTGTTCTATAAATGACATTTCTCACATCAGTAAAACAGGCTACAAGATACATTTTCAATCCCCTGTTTCTCATAAGGAGTTAAGCTCTTCTTCAATTATCTCCTGGAACAAAAGGAATGTTTCAAGCTTTCAGATAAGATGGGGCAGTGACTGGACCAGACACATGGCCTGCTTCCCCAGGTCCTCAGTCAGTTTTGTGGAACCCACTCTAACACTATGAGCCCAGATTCCTGATGGCTTAAGCCAGTTCTGGATTTTGAGCTGCTCGCTGTGTTGATTTCTCACTGAACAGGAAGAGGGCCAATCTACACATTCCTCCCATGTCTGCCAGGTAACCATGGTTAACCTACAGTAACTACCGTACTCATACTGTACTCTTGAAAACACCCAAAGTCCCAGGAACTGTTTCAGTAAAATTGTAAGAATATGTTGTGGAAGGTGTATTTATTGCTTTCTGGTAAACCTTATCAGGGACATTGTCTACTTTTGAAATTGTTATTGCTGTGTTTTGTTTTGTCTGGTTTTTTGCTCTTACCAGAACTGCTATATTTTGCTAAGGCAATACATCAAAATTGCTCTCTTGTCAATTAAAAAAAAAACTATTTAGTTCTAGTTCCTAAATTATACACTGATGAATTTGGAACATTACCCTATCTCAAGGTATCACTTTTGGGGGTAGAATTTGTATTTGGAATCCTTTAATCTACAAGTAGATGATAGGTATCACCCATCACAAACTGAACTGATTTGAAATGGCAGGAAGATGTAATGTGTTCCCCTGACCCTCAGGCAAGCATCTAGATGGGTTCAATGGCTGGATTCAGACAGAACTCCACTTCTCAGGTATCTTTGAGACACACTTTATTTTTGTTTTTTGTTTTTGTTTTTGTTTTTGTTTCAGTTGGAGTCTCACTCTGTCACCCAGACTGCAGTGCAGTGGCATGCTCCCGACCACCGCAGGCTCAACCTGCTGGGCTCTGGCGATCCTTCCACCTCAAATGCAGTGCCTTAGATAGAGTCTTTATTGGGATCTTTAAAAATATCAATCCTTTCGAGACCCGCCTGGGCAGTGAGACCTCATCTCTACAATAAATCAAAAAATCAGCTGGGCGTGATAGCGCATGCCTGTAATTCCGGCTACTTGGAAGGCTGAGGCGGAAGGATTGCCGGAGCCCAGCAGGTTTTGTTTTCCTAAGGGAAAAACAAATTAAAAATAAGCAGGAAACTTTGCTACACCAAATAGCTCATAAGGATCATCATCAGGTCTGTGAATTGTAAGCCATGCTATGTTGCCTTTCCCATCTGCCCTATTTGTTTCTGTATGACTAGGAATGTTTGCTTTTTTTACTCTTGCATGAGCAGAAAAGTAATTATCTTCTGAGAGGTTCATCTGAAGAGATTGGTGCTCTAGGAAAACTAAATTGTCAGTAAAGGAGGAGCCTCTGAAATGCAATATCCATTGTGTGGCTGTGATTTGGGTGTTTCAACTAGCTGAACCCAATTTCCAATCTCCATTGCAAAATGAATGCCATTAACTTTGCTTTTTTTCAAGACCTCTCTGACACTCTCTGCCTATGTCCTTCAGCTCAAAGCTTCCAATCCTAGCCTTGTTGGTGATACAAGAAATAGCTCTACCAGGAACATCATTTCCTAAACCCAGACATTGATCACTTCTTTGAATTGTGTCTTTACCATTCTGTACCTCCTCTTGTAAGTTTCTAACATAATTTTCTATGTTAATACAATTTATTCACTTATATTGAAGGCAGGATTCATAAACTAAACACCAAAGGAAAAGAACAAAGGGAAGGAGGGAGAGAAGGAGGGAAGGAAGGAGAAAGAGAATCAATATTCCTGAATTTTTGCAGATGATTTCCCTTCCTAAGGATCTGTTAACTTTTTAATCTTAGAATTTTTAGAAATTGAATTTTAAAGACCTGGTTCAATTCCTTTTGCACAGAAACTTCACCAAAATCATATGACTAATGGCAGGATTGAAGCCACTCTTTTCACTATTTTTTTCCCTTTTATGGCTGAATTCTCAGAAACCAACCACCTGAATTATGTATATTCAAGGTTTGTGATACAGATATTTTGCTTAACTACTTAAGCATTATAAAAAGCATTGTATTATTTAATACAGTTGCTTAAGAAATTATTGTTTAGCTGGGCTCGGTGGCTCAGCCTGTAGTCCCGCGCCTTGGAAGGCTGAGGTCAGTGGATTGCCTGAGCCTGCGGGTTCGAGACCCACCTGGGCAACTTGGGGAGACCTCATC